>NW_020954548.1:18919329-18924011 GCF_900497805.2 Vombatus ursinus
ACTCTGTGTATGAGAAAAATTAAAGGAAGAAGGACTGGAATGGCAAGTACATGAAGCCATGTGTAATAAAGCTAGAAATGTTGAGTTTTGCCTAAAGAAAACCAGGAAAGTTATAAGGTTTTAATAATATATGCTTCTTTTCCTTGGTTCATAATGTCCCTTTTTGAGAAATGGAGCAAACAGGATTTCAGTCCTTAATGAATATAGTAAAGTAGGTCAGATTAGTTAGGGCCTTACAAATTTGATCGGGTGTAGCTGCTGTGACAGAAAGGTTCAACCATACACTTCGGTCTTATCATTGCTGGGACTTCCCCTTTATCTCTGAGCTATCGCAGCCTACAAGTTGTTTAAGATAAATCACTTTGCAGTTGCAAGCTTTACATTACCTAGGAAATTTGATATAGTATTTGCAGGATAAAACCTAGTGAAATGTACTGACTGAATATGAGGGGATCTGAATCACCAGTATTCTCCTCCCTACCTAAAGTTCACACTCATTGAACAGAAAATGGAAGATCATTCTTTAAGAAGGTCACCACAGACTGGAATAAGAATATATTGAGACAAAATAACAGCTCAATTGTTGCAAGGACTATTTTTTTGATTCTGTTTTCCTTATTTGGACAGGATAATTTTTTATCCTACCTAAACTGTGTATTAAGCCCTTCAGCTCCTCTGGCTTCTTCAGCTAACAGAGAAGTTAATCTAGACTATAGTTTCATCATGTTTAACAAGGAAACCAATATTGAAAAGGAAGGATCCATAGATGTTAGAGCCTTTAATTAAGTAAATATGACAAAATGATATTTTAGAATGCATAGGACTCCACTGAGAACTAACACCTTTCTTGATATTTCTCACCAGTGACACCATACTTATAAAAATGAAACTCCATTTTTTGGGGGAGGGGGGAATAGGTTCAATTCTTTTCATCAAATACTTATTGAACACCTATTATGTGTAAGGTACTATACTGGAGGATAGGGATATGGAGAGAAAAATGATATAGTCTCTGCCCTGAAGCTTTTAATATATGGGGGGGTGTAACATGTAGCCTGATAAGTAAATACAAGATAATTTGGAAAAGGAAAGAGAAATAACTACAGAGATCAGGAAATATTTCCTGTAGTAGGTGAGATGACCCTAAAAGGAAGCAGACTTCAAGGAGAGCCTGTGTAAAGGCATGGGAATGGGGAAGAGAACACTGAGTTTGGAGAATAATAAGCAGACCAGTTAGGCTGTATTGTAAAAGTGCATGAAGTGAAATAATTCTGGAAATGTCAAACAGTAGACTCAGTAAGAGATTAGATGAGAGAAAGAGAGAGAGAGAAAAGAAAGGAGAAAGAAAGAAAGAGAAAGGAAGAAAGGGAGACAGAGGGAGGGAGGGAAGGGAGGAAGGGATGGAGGAAGAAAAAGAAGGTCAAACTGAGGAAAGACAAAAGAAAGAAAGAGAGAAAGAAAGAAAAAGAAAAAAGAGACTGGAAGAAATAAAAAAGAGGAGGAAGGGGAGGAATTGAAGAAAGAAAGAAAAGGAGAGAAAGATGAAAGGAAGGAGAAAGATATAGGTGGTAGCCAGGAAGCATATAGATGAACAGAGAAGCATTTTATGCATAAATTAATTTTTGACTGGACATTTAAATAGGATTTAAAGTGGAAAGAATGCCAAGTTGAGAAATTAGAACTAGTCAGTTCTAATACCTACAGGGAGGTTCTGAAAATCATGCACTGAAGAGAAAATAAAGAAACAACAACAAAAAGATGATGAAAATTTGTGTTCTTTTTCTTAAACACGTCTGCACATAAACACATATGTTAGTGAATTACTCTGAGGGGCTATTTTACAAATTTTATATTAAAGTAGTTTGTGTCTGCTAGTTGTCAATGGTGATATCTCACAGTGGCCAAAATGGCAGGGTAAGGTAAATCACTGGCATACTAATATATAATGGATGGGAGAATATGGTAATGTAAAGTAGTATTAATTTAGGAGCTTTGGGGGCATACATACATTATGCAATCATATGTGCAATATATGTAAACATATGCATTTTGCATACATGTAGGTAGCAGCATGTCAGAGGCATGGAGAGACTTAGATTCTAGTCCCACTTCTGACACATGTTGGCTGTGTGATCCTGGGCAAGTCGCTTAACAACATGTAGTGTATGTTTGTACATGTGTTAATATGTGTACATATGTATATACAGACCTCTATAATATAATCTGAAGATATATAATATATCCTAAAGAAATTAGTTTAAAGAGTCATGTTAGCCATTCCTCTCATTTTCATTCATTGCTAATATAACTATAGAGTGAAGTGTGTTTATATTTGTGGATTCCTAAAGGTTAGGTTAGGCAGTTATATACTTTTCCTAGTATATTTATGTTAATCCCAAAAAAGCCCTAAGTCAATATTGCTTTACATTAACTTATTTTCATGTATAGCTAACATATGATGTCCATATATGGAGTACACACATACATACACAATACATACATACACAAATACATACATTTATGTGTGTGTGTGTGTGTGTGTGTGTGTGTGTGTGCCCCATTTATTTAAGTTGCTGTGAGAAAGAGTGCTGTAGCTACGGACTCCACCTGAAGACAGAATTTGGAAGCACAGAGAAGCTTAGACTTCCACACAGTAGAGCTGTGCCTAATCATGACCTATAGCAACTATGGAATCTACAGAGCAACAAAGAGCAGCAGCCTCACCAGCACCAGCAAATACCTGGTTTAGCCTATCCGTGCCTTTGGCTAAAACTGTCACAAATGACTAAAGTTCAGGATAAATTGCTGTATTTTCAGGATGCAAGAAAATGTCTAATATAATTAATATAAAGACATACTAAATTAAAATAGAAAGACCCACTAACAAATATTTTTTGTTTTTTGTTTTTTTGGGGCTTTTTTTTTTTGGAAGCAGCTAAACACCAACCTCCCAGATTTATTGTGAGGATCAAATGAGTTAATATGTGTAAAGTGCTATGCATGGTGTCTGGCACATGGTAGATACTGTATAAATTCCAGTTATTATTATTGTTATTATTATGTTGTTATTATTATTATGAGATATTTTTCCAAAGAGGGTTGGCAAGAGTAAGAAATAAAGGGCTTTATCCAGACAGTTTAATTTATGTACAGAATATAAATAAACAACAATATTTAGCACCAAGTGCCTTAGCATGAGATATTGAAGGGGAACAAACAGGAAGTATCATCCCTGCATTTAAGGAAATTGAAATGTAATTGGGGAAAGATAACCTATAAACATTAAGAAGAAATGCAGAGGTACAAGGGAATGTATAAATCACTGTGATATAGGGTAAAAAGCAATAGACTCAGATGCAAAAGTTCTAGATGTTAGACCTGGATCTGAAATTTACTAATTCTGTAACCTCAGACAAGAAGTAGGGCTCCTCCAAGTCTCAGTTCCTTCATCTTTAAAATGGGAATAATAATATTAAGCACTTTACCTACTTTATGAAGTTCATGTGAGATGAGTACACACACACACACACACACACACACACACACGCACATGCGCCCTAACATACACATACACACATATGCATATGAAGGTACTTTGAAAACTGTAAAACTCCACTCAAATAAAACAAATATTAATTTTATGCATAAAGAATACTTATGTTGAAGAAATCCAGACTGAAAGGAATGAAGTATAGTGGATCAGAAAATGCTTTCTGGTGGTGAGTTTTGAAGGACACTGGTAAGAAAGTAAGAAAAGATTGTTTGAGGTTGGTATAAATGTTATGTACAATAGCTGGAAGAAAAAGCTAGTAATGAGAGATGGCAAATAACACATCATATTTATTAAAAATGCTTTTCCCTGAATCTAAACAACAGAATGTAATTCTATGCATAAAGATCTAAGAGTTTTTATGCAAAGAGATAGACTTTCTTCGAAATAAAAAGGCCATTCATGGAGGGGGGGGGGTGGTAGTGGTTACCTTTGTAAAGGTCAGGGAGTCAGTTACTTTTATTTTATATCCTTCTGTAAATGAATAGTCTATGTCTTCCCCCCCCCCCATTTCTAATTTCCCATAATTAATGAAGAATATTCCTAACATTTTTAATCAGAATTTTTATTGATTTCAAAGTCCATCTATAATCATTCATAAGCCATCATGTGCCTAAACCTTGCATGCTGCAGAGGAAAGTAATTACATTTAAATTGGATTGCTCTTGATTTAGAGCTCTAAGAATAACAACTTAATTTATTGGAACCCTCAATTCAAAGTGACAATGTGCAGTATGCCATGCTCTAAAATCATTTGCTAAAAAAAAAAAGCATTAGATATTTTCATTTACCTTAAAATCATCAATGAGGACATGATTCTTCCCTTCATTTCCTTGTGAAGACATTTAATAGGTGTTTTTTTTTTTTAACTCATTCTGGTTCTCATTGCTTTTCCCTTAACTGTTAATTCAGAAAGTTTATCTCAACCTGGAAGAACACAAGAAGCAAATTCCTTCCCTCATAGTGGAACTCAACTTCCCCTTCATTCGTTAGAAGGAATGCAGAATTACTCAATTCTTATTTTTATTTGTTTATTTATTTCTTTACGTATTTGTCTTTTTTCTATCTATCTATCTATCTATCTATCTATCTATCTATCTATCTATCTATCTATCTATCTATCTATCTATCT
>NW_020954548.1:18924021-19112197 GCF_900497805.2 Vombatus ursinus
TCTATCTATCTATCTATCTATCTATCTATCTATCTATCTATCTATCTGTTTATGTATGCATTGTCTTTCCCAAGGAGCAATGGGAAGCAAAGGCAAAAGAGGTGAACAGAAAGTTGAAAGCCATGGTAAGAATGTAGGTGCCTTCACTGATATTTTTTAATCTCCAAGCCCTAAAAGAAGCTAATTTCTGGGGTTCTAGAGAAACTGGTAAAATATAATTGCTGTCCCTGGCATCTAGACAGATGCTTTAGGGCTGGAAATAGACAAATGTTTTAATTTTCAAGAATGTGAAGAAGGTGGAGTGGAGACCTCAATGTATAGGCCAGCAAACCTGACTATGAATCCTGAAAAATTCCTAGCACATAGTATAAAACAGATACTATGTGAGAATTTAGAAAAAGGAGGTAATAATCAGTGATTAGTAATCAAGGATTGGTCATTCCAGATGAGTCATAACTTTTTATAGGTTAGTAGACTAGTAGAATATAAGATGGTGGACCTATAGTTTACCTAGATTTAAGTCAATATGTTGCCAAAGTTTCTATTCTTCATTAACTTAATAGAGAGATGTGGTCTATATATATGTATATAGTTAGGTAGATTTGTAACTGGTTAAATATTTGGAACAAAAGAGTCATTACTTATAGGTTGATATTAATTTCTAAAGAGGTTTCTAGTAGAGTATAGCAAGGATATTTCTTTATCCAGATCTTGTTCAACACTTTTTATCAATGACTTGGGCAATGCCACAGAGGTTAAATATTAAAATTTCAACTGACAACCCTGAAAGCTATACTTAGCATGCTAGATAAGACAGGGTCCCAAAATAAACTTATATTCTAGAACAATGTACTGATTCTAATAAGATGAGATTTAATAAAGATAAAAATAAAATGATAGAATTGGATTTTAAAAAATAAGCTACATGCATGAAATTAGGACAAACAACAATATACATGAAAAAAATCTGGGATTTTAATG
This sequence comes from Vombatus ursinus, assembly GCF_900497805.2. Lineage (NCBI taxonomy): Eukaryota > Metazoa > Chordata > Mammalia > Diprotodontia > Vombatidae > Vombatus > Vombatus ursinus. Next base: position 18,925,003 of record NW_020954548.1, read on the forward strand.
GATCTCAAGATCAACATAAGATGGCAATATAAGATGACACCCCAAACCTGCCTAAAAAAAGAGAGATTATAAACAATATGAATTAAAAGAGACATCATTATCATAAAGAAGCAATGTTAGTCTTCCTCTACTCTACCTTAACAAAATTACACATGGACTACTGTTTAATTCTGGGTACCACAATTTAGGAAAAGTTCAGGGGAGGAAAAGTTCAGGGGAGAGCCCAGAATGATAAGATTACTGAAAGCCATTACATATGAGAATCCTTTGAAGGAAATGGGGGTATTTAACATACAAATAAGAGGATTTAGAGAATTACAAGATCATTATCTTAAAGTATTTGAAGTACTTTCATGTTAGTGGGATTTCACAGGTTCTAGTTTTGAGAACATGTTTACTGAGCACAGTTATTTGTTCAATATCATTCATCATTCATCATTCAATATCATACCACTAAGAAGATTTCTCCATTTTTCATGGTAAGCATCAGGTTGATAGGGTTTTCTTCCCAAGAGGTGAGTGGGAGTTCATTCATAGATGAGGAAACCAAGGCTCAAAGAGTCGAAGTGTCTTTCTCATAGCCACATTGCTAACTCAACTACTAGGTTAAAACCTTGTTATCTCCTTATTACCTTGTTCTTTGTTTAATAGCCAATGTTGGAATACTTTGAATTCAAGCTTTTTAATAACTATTACAGATCCTATGCATTTTTAGCCTACTGAGGAAAGAAAGCAAAGCAGCATAGTAGGAAAAAAATAGAAATATTGACTTGAAGTCAGAAGAATTGAGATCAAGTTTCAGCTGTACCAACTACCAGCTCTGTGACCTTAGGAAAATCATTTATTCAGTCAGCAGACAATTTATTCTTTTGAGCACCATTTTCTATGCTGGGGTACATGCGCAATATGCAGAATAATGTTCCCTGAGAGACCATTATAACCTAGTAAGAGAAGTTCCAATAGTGGTCAATTCCTCTCACTAGATGATAAAAACAGATATCCCTCTTTCTATTGCTGATTTTTATCAATTCACACTTTTCTATATGTTACTAGCAGTTAATGCATTCCTTGTCCTTCCAGAGAATTCAGGTTACTGCAGGGAGGAAAATCTCATAGTGGAACAATACATATTAAGAAAAAGTCTCCATGCTCATTGGGAAAGGGATAGGAACAAAAGATATGAAGGTGAATATTTTCACACACATGCATGAATATAAACACAAACATATATACATGGGGGATATTTGCATTTTCGGACAAATGTCATGTTGAAACAATTGTAAAATTTTCTTTAAAACTATCATTGGTGTTTCTTAATAATTATGAATGTTCTTGCTCCTATAGCATGGAGTTGTATAGATGTCATTTAAAATAGTTTAGCAGGCATTAATGCCTTCCTTGACAGTTTAAAAGAAAGAGAAAATAAATCAGATCATTTTAGTCAATTATTCACTAAATCTTTAAGTGAAGTAGAATAAAAACAAATGAATTTTAATAATTTGATGACTGTTTATAGGAATAAGAAGATAATTTCATTAATTAAGTCATATGTAGGTGGTAATGTGAAGGATATGGGGAACTGGGAGCTCAGAGTCAGGAAAATCTGGGTTCAAAACCTGCTTACAATATTTAATAGCTATGTAACTATGGTAAGTTGCTTAACCTTTTATGCCTCAAACAATGCCTTAGTACTTGCGGACTAAGTTATAGATATATTGTGATCTACACTGGTGAAGGGTATTCCCATTCCAAAAGGTTCCTAAATTGATGAAATCAAAATTTGTTTAGGTATATGTTTATGTATTTGTGTTCACCTTATTAAGTACTAAAAGGAAATAATCTAAATGTCAACAGTGGATCAAGCAGCCAACTAGAGGGGGATTGCAGGGATCTATTTGCTGGTGCTGAGGCAGGAATCTCTTGCTTTGCCCATGTTTGGATCTGGGTTGTAGTTCTGGGTGGCAATCCTGGGGTGAGGAAGAGTGCGGAGGTAGTAGAGTTTGTGGTGGTGATGGAGAGGGAATCCTCCTCCTCACAGTTCCAAGACAGAAAAGAGTGCTTGTGATCACTCATAGACCAGAGTACAGACCAGGAAAGGAGTAAACACCTCGCCCTTCATCATAGCACCTTGGAAGGACTGAAGATCTACAGGTCCCTAGAAGTATCTCTGAAAACTGCGGCACAAAACCCCTGAAGTTTGGGACAGTACATTCTCCACACTGGAAGCAGACTCCTACCTTAACAAAGAGTTTAAAAATCAAGTAATTGGCTGGGAAAATGAGCAAACAGTGCAAAAAAAAAAGTCAGACCATAGAATCTTTCTTTGGTGACAAAGAAGATCAAAACATACAATCAGAAGAAAACAACAAAGTCAAAGCTCCTACATCCAAAGCCTCCAAGAAAAACTATGAATCGGTACCAGGCCATGGAAGAGCTCAAAAAGGATTTTGAGAAGCAGGTAAGAGAAGCAGAGGGAAAGCTGGATAGAGAAATGAGAGTGATGCAAGAAAATCATGAAAAACAAGTCAACGGCTTGCTAAAGGAGACACAAAAAATACTGAAGAAGAAAAAAACTCAGATAAAAAAGCATACTGCTGTAAGGGAAAGGGCACTGGGTCTGGAGGCAGGATTTCATATTCTAACTCCACTAGCCACTGTGACCTACTGATACAACTATTTTGGTAAATGATGGATGTTAACTAGGACCTTATGACATCATGACATATTCTTAGCTTCAAGCAACTAAGGCTATGATTCTGGGATCCTAACATCATAGATGCAGAACTCAAAGGGAATATGAGGTCAACTAGTCCAACCCCCTCATTTTACAGATGAAATTGAGACACAGGGAGGTCAAGTAATTTGCCCAAGTTCAAACTGCTAGTAAGCAATAGAGCCATGATTTGAACTCAGTCATATAAATCAAGTGATTCACTTTACAGATAAGGAAACCAAAGTATTACATATTTTATCTGGGCCTACACTGGCAATAAATAGCAAACTTGAATTAGAACTCAGATTTTGAGATTCAAAATTTATGTTTTTTCCCAATTGCAAAATCTATTCTTAAATGTCTAACAAAATATGAAGAAAAGAAATCCTATAAAAGGAACAAAGATGTAATATTATTATTTGACTTTTTTTGTATGTGAGGCATTCAGGGTTAAGTGACTTGCCTAGGGTCACACAGCTAGTAAGCGTCAAGTGTCTGAAGCCAGATTTGAACTCAGGTCCTCCTGACTCCGGGGCCGGTGCTCTATCCCCCATGTCACCTAACTGTCCCCTATTATTTCACTTTCTAATGTTAATAATAGTTTTCATTTATATACTACCTTAAGGGTCATAAAACACTTTCTTCACAACAATCCTATGAGGTAGGAATTTATTAGTATTATTATCTCCATTGAGCAAATGATAAGAGGCTTCGAAGGGGAAAGTGACTTTCATAAGAATACAGCTAAGTGGCAGCATCAGGATTCAATCCAGTTCTCCTGACTCCACTTTGGATATTAATGAGGGCCAAAAACCCTATACTGCATTTACTTGTTAGGGATTTCTTTGGGTCCTCCAACTTTCCCTAAAAAGTGCATGTCTCCTGAAAAAGACAAAAGAAAGGGCAGGAAAGGACAGAGGGGGATGGGGAAGGGAGGAGGAGGAGAGGGAGAGGAGGTGAAGAGAGAGAGAGAGAGAGAGAAGGAGGGAGGGGGAGAAGGAAAGAGGGGAAGAGGGAGGGAGGGGGAAAGGGAGGGGGAGAGGGAGATGATACATTGCCAAGTAAATGTAGGGGAACAGGATATATCTCTTCATATATACCAAATATAAAAGTTTCTAGAATGAGAATTACTTTGGGGAGAAAGTCAATCTATCAATCTACAGCTCTTTCAGAATACAGACATGAAGTGATAGTAGCTGTCATTGTATTTGTGATACAAAGCTGGTAGCATGCTTCTTTATACCATATTGAAAGATTTAAATCTAAATCTTTGAATTGTTCTTGTCCCAGGTAACTTTATTCTCAGTACTAAATGTTTCTCTAAAAACATTTTTAATCCATTGAAAATTTCTGTAAAATGTAGCTTAAAATGATTATGAATTCCATTATAGAAATGGTTACAATCAGCTTGATTTTGAAAGGTTTATCTAGAAAGACTAGGCATACAGAAAGTCAATATTTCAAATAATATAAGAAATACAAAATAAATGATCCAACTTATATTGTTTAAAAGATATGTACCAAAGATGGAAACAAAGGCAAGTAGAAAAAGATATATACAAAAGTGTGGTGAGTTTGATGTCTCAGACAAAATACATCACGTAGTAGTGAGAGAATTGTAAGATGTCACCTCTGAGCCACTGTCAGTGATCTTTGAAAGATACACAGAGAAGGGGAGAGGTACTGAAAGCCTGGAGCAGTGAACATGTTGTCCTAATTTCCACAAAAAAGGAAGAGAGGGGATTCAAAACATTTTAAGTCAGCCAATGAGTTAGATTTTAATTCTTGCAAAATTCTTGTACATGTTATAATCTTAATTCAGTCAAGAAAAGATAGTGATGTTCACAAAGAGACAAAAATGGATTCATTAAGAATAGCACATACCAGAATGGCCTTTAAGGTCATGTTTTTAGACAGGGATAATCTATTGACAGATAAGAGATTGTTTTTGCTCTTCTTTGCATCCCCTGAATTTAGCACCATGCCTGACAAATACTAATTCCTTAATAAATGCTTGTTGACTGACTGATGAAGGTAAGTTTTCCGGGGACTTGAGCATTTAAAAATGTCTTGTGAGTCATCCTCATCCTAAAGTAAATAGGTACTGGTGGTATAATTGTTATATTGTATGAATCCAAAGACATTGATGGTTTGTCATCAACTTGGAAGGAAGTCTCTAGTGGAAAGCCCCCTTCTCTTGGTCTTGTGTTAGTCTACATTTTTGTCAAGGACTTGAATGAAAACACATATAGCATGCTAATCAAATTCACAGATGACACAAAGCTTAGAGAGACATAACATGTTGTATATAATATGTTGGAATACAGAGTTAAGACACTAAAAAGATTCTAGGATCCTGGTCCAAATTTAACAGATGATCATTATTTATAGCAACTATTTTTATGGTGGCAAGAATTGGAAATTGAGGGGATTTCCTTCAATTGGGGAACAGTTGAACAAGTTGTGGTATATGATTGTGATGGAATACTATTGTGCTATAAGAGATGAATAGGAGGATGCTTTCAGAAAAACCTGGGAAGACTTATATGAACTGATATAAAATGAAGTGACCAGAACCAGAAGAACTTTGTGCACAGTAACAGCAATGTTGTAACAATGACCATTTCTGAAAGACTTAGCTACTCTGATCAAGACAATGATCCAAGACAACTCCAAAGGACCCATGGTGAAAGATGCTATTCACCTACCGAGAGAGAACTGATGAACTCTGAGTTTCAGATTCAAGCATATTTTTTCACACTTTCCTCATATTTCTTTCTTGTTATTACTGCTGTTGTTATTTTGCAACATGGTTAATATGGAAATATGTTTTGCATGACTTCACATGTATAATGTGTATCATATTGCTTGTCTTCTCAATGGGTGGAGAAGGAGTTGGAGGGAAAAATAATTTGGAACTCAATTTTTTAAATAAAAAAAGAAAAAATAATGTAAGACACTAAAAAGATTCTAGAACCCTGGGCCAAATTTAACAGATGATATATATATTTTTAAATTAATGTAAAGTTTTATACTTGGATTTAGAAATCAATTTCCCAAATACAAGATAACAAAGATGAGTAGAAAGCCATTTACCCAAGAAAGACATAGGGGTTTTAGTGTACTGCAGTTTCATGAGTCAACAGTCAAAAAAAAAAAGGCATTTTTAAACTGTGGTTAAATTGTTAAGCATTTAGGATAGGCCTTGAAACCATGGTACATGAGGGTTACTTGACGTAACTGGAAATATTTTGCAAAGGAATAGAAGACCTAGGCATGCAATAATGGATATATTTGAAGAATTTTTATATGAAATAATAATTAATCCTCCTCCAAAGAGCAGAACTCACCCTCTAACTATGGCTATGGATTGCAGAACCATAAATTTAAGTTGGATATAAGGGAAAACTTTGTAACATGAAACTTTGGAAATATTAATGAGTAGCTCCTGAGGAAAACACACTTAGTTCATTTATTAAAAATGATGTGCCAAATTATTTATGAAGTTCAATATTAGTTAGGAAGACTTGATGTCATTGTTTTTATTTGTGATGCTATACATTAATGCTTCTGGAAATGTAAAGTGCAGGAAATCTAGTTGGGAACCTGCTGTTGTCAGATTTTATTTGCTATCCAGCTGCTAATCAATAATTGAATGGTTAGGGGAGTGAATTACTCAATCAGTCTTTAAAGAAATGAAATACTGACAGTAGTCACCCAAAATCAATTATGTTTTCTCCAAATATGAAGGAAACATGCTCCGCATGTACTTCTGATTCTTCTGAAAGAGAAAACAAAAACAAAAGTTCCCTGTTTTAGCCTAGCCATAAAAAAGGTTCTTGTTAAGAAAGGAAGAAAGGCCTTATTGCCAAGCCTTCTTAATAGCAGTTCCTTCAGGAAAGTTGTTGATAAGTCTGTCACAGTGAGAAAATACATGCTGACATAAAGACAGAGTCATCTAATATTCAAACTGGAAAAATTGTAGAGATGGCACAGGCCAATCCAGGTATTTTATAGATGGCAAAACTGAGGCCCAGAGTGAATACATGGTTTGCCCATGTTCAGGATGTGAAGAGTCAGTCAAGGATTAAAATTCTTATCTTTGAAAGATTTGTGTTATGATGAAGATAAAACTTTTTAAACTTGTTTTAAAGGATCTAATATAAAAACAGTTCAGAATGACCAGTATATTGAAAGGAAGCAGGATGCATTCAAAATAATGTCTTCAATATAACCTGAGGCAATAGATCTTTCAGAATTCATGATAGTGATGGTGGTGGTGGTGTGGATGATGATGATGATGATGATGATGATGGATGAAGATGATGGCGCTAGAAAGCAAGATGACTTTTTACTTGGGTAATGGGACTGAATGTGAGAATATGTGAACATACTGTCAGTCTTGTGAAACAGTAGGGAAATAGTACTATGTTTTATTAAAATCATGACGCACTGTAAAAATAGCAATATGGGTGAAAAAGCCCTCCTGGTCATAGGGTCATCCTTTCCTTTCCTTGGACAAGAAACTTGGCTTGTATTAAAAGTAACCAATTTCCCTCTTGACCCATGGGAGGATGGAGCTTATTTAAGATCTGCCAAAGTCATATTTCTTAAACTATATTAGTTTTTAGCCTTCTGGGAAGGGTGTTTCAACACAGAGTGATATTTATTCCAAGTGTGGCACTAAATATTTTGGAGTCTTTGAATTGATTTTGTGAAGAATGCAGGTCTCATAGACGATTCACACAGACTTTTTAGGTTAAAGAGAGTCTTGAGAATCAAGACAGGCCTGGGATCTCGAGGAAACAACGTGACTTCCGAGGAAAGAGTTACAATAATGGATTGCTTGCAATAAGAATGGGAAAAGAATTGTCTAAGATTCACAAGAGAAAACTGAGCCAATTGTAATGAAACTACTTTGTCTATTGTTATAAAACTGTTCAGTGAAATCCTCAAATCTTACGGCTCTCGTTGCCAGTAAAGGGGTCAGAAAATGTCTATTATAATGAATACATAATTCCTGAGTTACTTTTTATCTGCTACCGACACAAGCACATCAAAGCACTTAATAAAAATTTGAAGAAGGATTTCTAAGCAGAAATGTTTTAGGCCTAGAAAAGCCCACCTGCTTGGAGCTGTTGAGTAGAGGGTTACCCTTGCAATATCCTTGGGCTACTTTTCTAATTAGTACTCTGGCTATATAATTCCCGATTGAGTTCCACTTATTTCCAACTTGAGTTTTGGATGAAAACATCTACTTCATTAGAGTAACCTTAATGCATGCAAGCACTTCTGTCTGATGAATTAGTAATAAAAAAAGATCTGAAATTTAATGTTATATCAGGCAGTGGACATGGTATTTACAATAGTATGGAAAGCCTCTTGACCTTTATGGATGGTTTTTTTTTTCAATTTCCGCATAAATTCCCTACAGAAAGTATTATTAATGACTTTATATTTGTAAAAAAAGATACTCAAATATAAGACATTAAAATGCAAAATGTTTGATTCCATGTTAACACTCAGAAATGGGAGAATTGTTGATTTTCTGAAGATTCATTAACTCCTGCAGGTCAATGAGACACCATCTGATCATTTACCACACTGAAAAATTACCACATACATACATGTATATATTATACAAAACAGAATAAAAAACAAAAAGGAATTTTCAAATATAATCACTTTTGTTAGAAAATTTCAGAGGACAGAAACTATTTTTTCTCAAAGTGTTATCTATATATATTTTGATAATTTTAATTGACTCATGCTGTCATTTTGTTTCTATTGATATATTTAAAATTTTGATCAACATTTATTTCTTATTACTTACTAATAATCTTTTCTAAGTCATTTTCTGTAAATGAAAACTCTCCTGTTATGATTTAGTGTGCATTTGCTATGCTTTATTTGTATTATTGCTCAAAAATAAAGTTTCCACTTGCAGACATTAGAACTTTCGTTTCAATCTCATTAAAGCACTTTATCTAGAAAGCTTCCTTTTCAAAAGCAACTTTGCCATATTCTCATCCTGTGACTTTATCCCATCAATGGATCTATTCAATATCTTATGAACCTACTGTACTTTGGGACATTTTCTTTAGTTTGTCACTTCTGAAGTAACCAGGGCATTGTTGGTATATTTTTACAGCAAGCTTTTCACAAATTTTTTCCTATTCATCCTTCAAGCCTTTATCTGTTATGTATTCTAACATATTTTCATTTTTCTTTTCTTTATTCATACAGGTTTCTTTCACCATAGGTTCCTATGTTCTTTTTCCCCTTCTCTGTGTGTGTGTGTGTGTGTGTGTGTGTGTGTGTGTCCACTACAGTACATGAAGCATAATAATAATGACAGTGAATGAAGCTGGGAAATGCTTTGACGGCATTGTGATCTCACTTGCCCTATGAAGAAAGGTCAGCCTTAAGATTTCTTACCTTTTTGTTTAATATTATGGCTTATAGTCCTACCCCCTATTGTTTTTATCCCTTAGTAATACCCAAATATCTCTAAACAAATCTTCCTGCTCTCTTTCCTTTCTTCCTTTACTCCTTCCTTTCTACTTTTCTCCCCCATTCTTCCTTCCTTTCCCTCCCCTCTCTCCTTTCTTTTTCTCTCCTTGTTTTTTCTTTTTTTCTTCTTAATGGGATGCTTTATTTAACAATGGTAAGACTGAACAATTCCATGTATGTTTTCATCATTGTATATCATATTTCTTCATTGCCTTTTTCTTCTCATCCTCCTCTGATTCTAGAATGAGACAGACTATGAGGACTTGGTGAATTCAGAGTCCTCAGACTAAATATAAACAGAAAAAATCAAGTAGCCTTTACTATCCTGTGTGGGATAAAGAAAACAAAACAGAAAACAACAATCAACCAAGCAATCTCAATAAACCTTCCAAAAGCAGAAGTATACTGAGGTATATATGTTTGTGTGTATGTGTGTGTTTACAGGTTTGTCAGTTTTATTTGTCACACAAATATATTACATATAGACTCTGGACTCTCATACAGTACAGTGGAAATCAGGAAATTGATTCCAGCTGCTCTGCCTTTTCCCTGTGGTAGCTGCTGTTCAATATCTACTTACAAGTGTTAAATTTCAACTTGGGTGGGATGCCTGGTGAATTTGTTGCATCGCCAAACTGAAATGAACATTTATTATAAAGATACAAGTCAAAGTATTGACATTTCAAAAACGTTAAAAAGATTTAAATTCTTTCCCATTAGTCTTCCAAATATGAAGAGCCTTCTGATTAACTATTGAGAATGAATTTCTCTTTATTTTCTTTTCCTGTCCAGACCTGTGATTTCTTCACTGTGGGGAACTCCTGGTGTGGAAACTACACCCTTCTGAATTGGTGTATTGTGAATATAATTTCCTTAAATTTGTTTAGGTTTTAAGTAAAAAGGGATATTTAAATCAGAGATCCTGATAACTCTATGTTGCTTGGAGTACTGCTCAGTTTCAGATTTTAACCTCATATACAACTACTTCTGATAGTTGTGCGAATTTAATTGATTTTTCATTTGATCTCCTATTTGAGGACCCAATAGAATGCTAAAGGAATGAGCCTTGAACCCCAAATCTACAACAATACTGCTGATAGATATTTCTTTAGTCAATATTGAGTTTCAGAATTGATTTTTAGTTGTGGGGAAGCAAAAGAGGAAATGAAAGTGAAACTTTTTATGTTGCTTTCATGGGAAATTATCAAATTACGGTGAGTACTTTGTATAAACATATAAAGGAATATCATCTAGAAAGCATATGTAATTAATAGGATACTATTTGCTAGTTCCACATAAATTGTGTCTATAAGAATAATATCAGTCTCATCTTTGGAAGTGGTCTGATCAAAACTTTCAGTTCAGCTATCGGGATGATGGTCTGCTTTTATGGTCCCTAACATTAAAGAATTCACAGTCTAATAGAACTGACAATATATAAATAACTATGTACAAATAAGATACATGCAAGATAATTTGGAGATAATCTCAGAAGGAAGGCACTAAGATTAAGGAGAACTGATAAAATCCTCTTCTCTCAGATTTAGAATAGTTCTCAGAAGTTATTCTAGTCCAATTCATACCTGAAGAAATTTCTCCTCTACAACATATGCTAAAGTGTTCATTCAGCCTTTGTTTGAAGATGTTTAGTAGGAAGAATCATACTACATCCTGAGACATCCTATTCTACTTTATACAGCTAATTGTTGGGAAGATTTTCCTTTTCTCAGCTCTACCCATATGGTTTGTCACCCCTATGTAATCAGGTTACTCTGTGGGCATACATCTCTGGGTAGTATATAAAAATGAATGTATTTATGTTGAAGATTATCAGAGACAAGACATTCACTATACAGGAAGCTTGATGATATTACAATGTTGATGAATTAATGCTAGACATTTAGACTAGGGCTGAAATAATATTAAATAAATGAAAGTTTTCATAAACCGTTGTTACTGTCAATAATCACTACTTTACTTTAATGCTCATATTTTTTCAAATCAATTGAGCATTTCTTCTCTCACTTAATCTTCACAACAAGTATGGGAGGGATAACATTTTGAGGTAAGATTTATCCATAGTGACACATTCCCCAAGTGTTTAAAATTATTCCCTTAATAGGTTTTAAATTTTGAAAAAATACAATATAAATAAAAAATGAAAAGAAAAAAGAAAAAAATAAGTTTAATATTTACTTAAATTTTATAACATTAATGTCTTGTAAACCTATATGTTTATTGCATTGATACAAACTTATTGGAAAGAAGATCTGAGTAAATTTATCTATGGCTAAGTTAACATACTGCGCAGTAAAAAGATCACTGAATTTAAAGTCAAAGGACTGGAGCAGAAGTCATGGCTCTGTTCCTTCCTTACTGGTGTAACTTTAGGCAAATCATTTAACATTTTTGCACCTCAGTTTTATTATCTATAAAAGTGAATGGATAACTTCTATGGTCTCTTCTAATTCTAAATCTTTTGATGAAGTAATGGGTGATAAATTAGTCACATAACCTCTTATCTGGGAGTTATCAGAGACCTAGTCTCAACTCTGTTCTTAGTTAGCTGTGTGACCTTGGGAAAATTGATAAAATTTTCTGAACCTCAGTTTCTTCATAAAATATTAGGACTACTAGAGATTACTTCTAAAGCATCTTTGTCTAGAAGGGGCTAAAAATAAGAGAGAAGAATTATTAGACATAACTTTTTTTTAATTTTTTAGGCAATTGGGGTTAAGTGACTTGCCCAGGGTCACACAGCTAGTAAGTGTCAAGTGTTTGGTCTGAGGCCTCATTTGAACTCAGGTCCTCCTGACTTCAGGGTCAGTGCTCTATCCACTGCGCCACCTAGCTGCCCCATTAGACATAACTTGTGAAATTCCATTGGAACATCATGCGATACCCAGGAATATTTCTGGGACTTATAACTGTAAAGTAAAGATCATAGGATATTTAATCTCTTCCTCACAAGGATATTCTGAACATCAAAGCAGTGAAGTACTTTTTATGTGTATTAAAATGAGTTTATGATTGTTTATGTAGAAAATCTGTATACGTGAATACTGGATATGGAAATGGATCAGTTATATAGCAAGAATGAGAGAAACAGATGGCTAGCAGAAGTATTGCACTGGCATATTAAATAGTAAAAGAACCAGAGGAAGTCCTAGAGGACATTAGATAGATCCTCTATGGAAGATTCATAGAAAGGCTTGGATAAGACTCACAGGATAAGAAGAAATGAGTGGGTTGGCATCTTTCATACAGGAGGCTGTTAACAACAGGTAACAACTGGATTTCAAAATAGAAAGGACATTAGAGGTCGCCTAGTCAAACTGTACCATTTTATAAATGAGGAAATGACATTTGTAAAGTGCTCTTCTCCGTGTCACATAGGCTTTATGTAGAAAATAAGAGTTGAACTGGGCCTTGGAAACTAGGGATATTCTGAGAGATAAAGGGAGGAATGCATTCTAGACATCAGGGCCAGCCAAAATAGTTGTGGAAACAGGAGGTGGATGTGGGTAAGCAAGGGCAATTTGGCTGGAACAGAATGTATGTGGAGGGGAGTAATTTATAATAAGGCTGGAAAGGCAGGTTGTGAAGTACTTCAAATGCTAAGCAGAGGAGGATATGTTTGATCCTAGAGGTAATGAGGAAACACTGGCATTTATAAGTAGGAGAGCTACAGGGTCAGATTTGTACTTTAGAAATACCTATTTGGCAACTATATGAAGGATAGATAGGTCAATATATATGATCTTTTCAATACCATCTGTTAATATTTCATTCAGTAATGGTATAACAATATTCATTAGGAATATTGGTTTATATTTTCTTTTGCTTTCTTTCATTAATTTGTTATCGAGACTGTTCATATCACAAATAATTTACAGGACTCATTATTTAACATACAAACACACATGCATACATGTGTATATGTATATATGTATATATTTTGTATACATAAACATATGTATATGTATATATGTATATGTATTTTCAGCGAGTTTGAAGGTTATACATTGGTAGAAAAAAACATCAAGGTCATTAATTTTTCAGGAGCTAAACAAGTTGTGGTACACAAATGTCATGGGTTATTACTGTGCTGTAAGAACCAATGAATATTATCAATATAGAAAGGCATGAAAAGAATTAGATGAACTGATGCAAAGTGAAATAAACATAACAAGGAAATCAATATAAATGGTTAAAATAAATGATACAAATATATTAACAACATAATAAACATATAACCAATATAAAGAAAAACAACAAGAAAACAACTGAAATGGAATTCTATGAAATTATAATGATCAAGCTTGGCCTCACAGAGGAGAAATGAGGCTTCATCTCTCTTCCTTCTTTGCAGAAGGGGTTCATTATGAATGTGAGGCATTAAAAGTAAACGCATATGTGGTTGATATGTTGGTTAGTTAGCTTTTCCCTCACTCTTTTTCATTATTTGTTAATAGTAATTGTTCTCTGGAAGCAGAAGGGGAAAGGGTATGTAAGTGATACACCTACAGAAGATATTCATTAAAAAAAGAAGAAATAATTGAATGTATGTTTTCTGGACTTAGCCTTTTCTATAATGAAAGGCTAAGCTGTATGTCATGAAAGCAGAAGCTGTATGTTTCAAATATTATTTTTTTAATGCAATTGGGATTAAATGATTTGCCCAGTGTTACACAGCTAGCAAGTGTCTGAGGTCATTTGAACGCAGGTCCTCCTGACTCTGGGGCCAGTGTTCTACCCACTGGTTTCAAGTCTTTACAGGAATGAAGGTAGACTACTATTACCAATACCCATTCCATTCCTAGTGTTTAGGCCCAGTCAAGTGCGTAGGGATCTCAACCTTTAGATCAAAAGGCATCAGGAGAAAGTCCATAAGCAAGGAAGGTGCTGAAACTATTTTTTCCTTTCTCTCTCTCTCCCTCTTATTACAAAATCATTTTCTTTTCAATTCATGGAATAAAACAAGCATTTTCATAACACAGTATAATAAAAAAGAAAGATGTTTGCACATGAAACTGCAAATCTACCATGCACAACTTGCTGTTCCCTCCAAAGGTAAAACAGTTATTATGTAACTTTCTTTTTTTCCCTTTTTTTCTGCCTCCCCCCCAAGAGATGGCTACCATTAGACACAAATAGGTATGTATATGTAAAATTATTCTATACATACTTCTATTTATCAGTTCTTTCTCTGGATGCAAATAGTATCTTTCTTCATATGTCCTTTATTTTTAATTTTTGTATTTATAATAGTCAAAATTACTTAGTTGTTCAAAGCTGTTATTAAAAAAAAAACAATTGTTGCTACTACATACAATGTTCTCTTTGTTATGCTCAATTTCGCTCTTCATCATTTCATGCAAGTCTTTCCATGCCTTTCTTAAATCACTTAGCTCATCATTTCTTAAAGCACAGTAGTATTCCACTACAACCATACACCGCAACTTGTTCAACCATTTCCCAACTGATGGGGATCCCTGCAATTTCTAGGCTTTTGTCCTTTAGTGTATAGAAAATGCAGTGTTCTGATACCATAAATTGTTTTACAAAGAAATCTTTCTTCATAGTTTCTTGGAATCATTTTGGGAAAGGAAAAGCTGTGTAGTAATATATGAACACTTTTTCTCAAACATTAAAAAGTATTGCATCATCCAAAATGTCTTAGTATTTACAAATGTGACTTAAGATTTTGTAAAATAAAAATTTATTTTCAAATTCTGATGCATATGTTCTCTTACCCTAGGTCTCTACAATTTTAGGTGAGAGTCAAACAGCTGACATGCATTTGAGTAAATTTAACTAATGTGTGCTTGGTTGTTATGGTGACTGTCAATAGCTGTAATAAGAAAAGTGATTCAATCTTTTCCATTAATTCATAAATAGCATTATAATATGTTGTTTGATTTTTTAATACATATTTCAAATAAATTATATAATTTTCGTGCAGTTTTTTTTCTAATTTAAATCAGATGCAAGATATCCTGCCTTCTTATCCATATTTACATCTAAGTATTGTCCCAATTGAAAAGAAAAATATGATCACAGGAAAATAAAACAAAATAATCTGTTTGAATTTTGAAAAAAAAATGTTAACAACTAATTGTCAGGGAATGATCAATGAGATTTTGATGTTGTCAATAACTCAACCTATATTTACCACCTGCTATCTTTTGCTTTTCAATAACTAATCATACAAACACATCCTTAGAAAAATCGCCAAGGTGGAATATCATAGCTATTTTGTTTTAAACTACTACTAACTTTTTACTAAGGAAATATAAGATAGTTTGGCTTTGACCCTCAGAATTTAGAAAACATTTCTTTACACATAGACCCTCCCTAGTACAAGCTATTATTTATTGTGTGAGGTACATTTCAATTGTTAAAAATAATGGATTAGTCTGATAAATAATTCCATTGATTACCCCAATTTTAAGGTTGTGCACATTCAGACACATGGGGTTTTAAGTATTATGTGTCATAAGTGTAGAGGGAAATTTTTCTTTTTTTTTCCCCAGTATTTCTACGGTATGTTTTCATAAGCTGTCCTGTGGTACTGTCATTTACTGTCCCTTAGGGAGTATAGCTTTCTGTCCACCCCCATTCCTACCTGATCTGTAGCTGTCTAGTATAATTTGAATTACACCCATCCAAATGCCCCACAATGATTCAACAGATCTTCAAAGAAATTTGGGGTGATTTGTCAAGCTCCTAGGTTAGCAAAGAGTGCTCATTCCTACTCTCTGAGGAAAAAAGGTTATTAGGCTTTGAAATCACCATATATAAACCTAGTGTCCCAGGCTGAACTCTGATTAAAGATAGGAGGGTCATGGTTTGTTCCTTGTCAAGGGCAAACTTCTTTTATACCAATAGTTATCAAGAATGATTTTAACACAAAGGAAAAACCCCAGGGTAGCAATATAGGACACAAAGAAAAGCATGTATCCTTTCCAAGACAAAGTAATCCTATGTCTTCTATCTTCCATTGGTGGAGAGGGGTCTTCTCTAGTTAAGGGCCAGGGGATCTTTAGAAACTATACTCTTCAAATCTGTAAAAAGAAAAGTAAGGTGAGGGACAGTAGTTAGGGAAGGTAGAGTGAGAAAAGTGGCATTTGCCCTGAGAGCTATAGCTACTGTATGACTATCAGTGACAGAGGATATGTGCAGGTCTCTGGGGAGAGAGTTGCTCATTGGAAGGTAGTTTTATTGGCTTTGAGTTCTTTTGTGAATGCTATTTTGTTTTTTCTCCTGTCAAAACTGTCTTTGAGATGTGTGAACTGTGTGGTTACAAATGGAGCTGGTAACAGCACATTAGGTGGTTTTAAACAGATAGTTTCCCAGATTTTCTGGGTAGGTAGGGGCTGTGAGCACGAGTTAAGAAATCCCTCTCCCCCCAAAAAATGTACCTAGGACTTTTCTGTCATTTAAAAAATCTCTGGCAGAAGTGTTACATAAGTTGGAAGCTAATGCTTTGTAGTCCTATAAACCTCACCTTAAATATCCTGCACCATATGAGGAATTGGAACCAATTAGTCAATAAGGGAATAATAATTCTATTGGCAAATCACAGCAAACACAGCAATTTGGTGGAAATAGTCTTAACCCTGAAGTCAGGAAGAGTTCTGTTCAAATCCTACTTCTGAAACTTAATGGATATATGACTATGGAGGAGTTATTTAACATCTCCACATCTTAGTTTCCACATTTGTAGCAGAGATCATAATACTTGTAGTACCTAGTTGCCTTGCAAGATTGTTGTGAGGTTCAGATGAAATAAGGCAAAAGTCTTACATAAATATCAACTATTATTAGTTTTGAATAACCTAGAAAGAATCAAACATGCAAATTTGATAGCCAACTTCCAGTTAAGGCAGGGTTGTGAAAGCTCTCCCACACATACTCTAGTAAAGATCTATAAAACACAAGAGCCAAAATAATGATCAAGATATCCAAAGAAAAAGAAGACCAAGCTCTTTCGTAAGTCTAGAAAGTGTGCATACACGGGCATATTCACACTGCTCCTCCCTCTCCGCCATACAAACAAAATAGCCAAATATCCATGAACACTGGGAGCCAGACTGTGCCAAGGAAGCCAGCCTGTGTTCAGGAAAAGATGTTGGAAGCCTGCCAGACCTTTGACCAGTAATGTTCCCAGTGGTTTAGAAGGCAGAAGTCTTCTAATAAGTAGGTTCCGGGTGGGCTAGAAGTCTGTAACATTATAATCAAAGACAGTGGAAGTGGGATAGGGAGGAGGGGAGGAAAGGATTGCTGAAGACCACAATGCTCTGGTCTTGGACAATTTAAGGTGGACAGAAATCTGCCTGTACCCTGAGAATTTATAAACTAGGTAAGTGGAAGCCATCAGCAGGAGCTAATGAAATAAACCTTAGAACCAAACAGGAACTGACTAAGAGGAAAGAAAGGACAGAAAAATGACTCTAGAACAGCAATCCACACAGAGGCTTGAGGTAGGAGTGAAAAAAAAAAATATATATATATATATATATATATATATATATACACCAAAAAACATGAAGAAAAGATATATGTTGAGAAACATTTAAGGGGTGAACTCAGAAGAAGAATATAACTCAACAGTGAATAAAGGCAGAAACTCATGGGGGTAGGGGGAATGGTTTAGGCACAAGGATTAGAAAACTACCTGGAATAAATGAATCAAGTGCCTTTTTTTAAATGAAGGAAGAGCTCTGGAGGAAAACAAAAAGAAGGTGAATAAATAAATTGAAATAAAATCTAGTCAAAAATTGTGGAAAGATGCTGGAATAAGGCAGGAAATTACTTAGCTCTCCCAAATTCCCACACAAACAATTTAAAATAATGCCTCAAAGTGAACTTTAGTGCAGCAAAAATAATTAAAAGTTGGGGTAAAATGGTTGTCCAGCCTAAGACAACTTGAGAGGACATTATGAAAGATCTGACCTCCCAGTGTGGTGGTTTAACCTGATGGAAGTACAGATATCTCCAGGGAGATATCATCCTAGGGGCAGCTATGTTGGTGACAGGCTCAGCTTCAGGAATTTTTGCCCCATAGACAGTGTGGGGTGAGGCAGCTAATTAGGGTAAGATTTTGGGGTCCTCTACTGGCACTGGATATGAGCCTCAGGACCAGAGCAGCTTCCAGGCTGTGGCTGTCTGTGAGGAGTGATTATTTGTTGGTGAGCACTATCATAGAGGGGTGGGGACCCTACTGGCTGTGGTCACTCTTAGGAGAGCTGAGTCCCTTGTTTTAGATCCAAAGGAGAAGAATGAGTTGAAGTTGGCAGCTGCCAAAGAGCCCAGAGGGAGTAAAAGCTTTTGCAGTGACAGTGTTGCTGAGAGCCCTGGTCATAGCTCAGGGATGGAGAGGAGTACCTTAGGTTAGGCCCTCAATAGAGCTCTGAAAACAATAGCAAGAAAAATATGAAATTTGCAACATTATCCCCCACACCTCAGGAATAGAGCCTGACTCTAATATAAAGTTAACAGACAATAAGTAAGCTGCTAAAAATGAGTAAGTAAAAGAGAAAGAATCCAACCATAGATAGCTACTATGGTGATAGAGAAGATCAGGATTCAGACTCAGAAGAAGACAGTGAAGTCAAAACAGCTACTTCTAGAGCTTCAAAGAAAAAAGCAAAATGGTCACAAACCCCAAAAATAGTTCTTGGAAATACTTAAAAAGCAATTTAAAAATCAAATAAGAGAGGTTGAGGACAAATTAGAAGAAAAATGAAAGTAAGGCAAGAAAATCAAGAAAATTATGTAAAGAAATCAACTAATTGGGGGAAATAAAAAATATGGAAGAAAATAACTCCTTAAAAATTAAAATTGGGCAAGGAAAAGCTAATGACTACATAAGACACCAAAAATAATAAAACAAAATCAAAAGAAGGAAAAAAGATACAAAACAACTGATCTGAAAAAGAGATCAAGAACAGGCATTATAAAAATTGTTGAACTACCTGAAATTTATGATTTATTTTTCAATCAACAACATTTATTGAACCCCTACTATGTATAGGGAGCTAGGTACTATAAGGAGAAGTGGAAGGACAGAAGACAGAGTCCTGTCCTCAAGAAGTTCAAAATCTAATGGGGGAGGGGGGAGATAAATATACACTCATGAAAATACATGAGCATGCAGACAACATAAATATGAAAAAATGAAAAAAAAAAAGACAATTTAGATAAAACATATGACAAAATAGCAGTTGTGAAAATGGTAAAGTTTCCTGGGAAATCAATCAGACAGTTGAACCAACCACCTGGGAAGGTTGACCAGGGATTAAAAAAGGCTCATTCTGTCTCCAAAATCCTAGCCATTGGAATTAGGAAGGGCAGGATTTGGGCACAACTAACAGAAGTGGCGATGAGACTTTAGAGAGGCACCAGCCAAGCTGTTAAATGATAGCAAGCGATCCATATTCAGTATGAAGCAGAGACACAGTTCAGGGCATTAGGCACATCATGAAACATGCACAGCTGGGTCACAAGACAACTATTAGGTCAGTTAAATGAGAGTACGTTGGAATTTGGGGAGCAACAAAACACCTCAGAACTTGGCATCAAGACAGTGACCAACAAGGAGTGATGGGAAATCATGTCTATCTCCACTCAGCAGAGAGGTGGTAGACTCTGGGAGCAGAATGAAGGATACGTTGTCAGATGTGATCACTGCATTGATTTGTTTTTGCTTAATTGCACTTTACTATTAGAAGAGAAGGTTCTATTGGTGGAGCAGGAAGGAAATTTATGATTTTTTAGAAAACAGTCTTGACACTATACTTCAAGAAATTATTATGTAAAATTGCTCTGAAGTTTTGGAACTAGAGGGTAAAATTAGAAATTGAAAAAATCCACCATTCACCACTTGAAAGAGATCCCAAGATGAAAATTCACAGGAACATTATAACTAAGTTTGGAAGTTCTCAGGTCAAGGTGAAAATACTACAAGCAAATATTACAAGCACTAGAAAAAAAAACAATTTAAATGTTGTGGAATTACCATCAGGATAATACAAGATTTAGTAGCTTCTACATTAAAAGATTGAAGGGCATGGAACATAATATTCTGAATCACACAAGAGCAGGATTTGCAAGGAAGAAAACCTTACCCAGCAAAGCTGAGTGTAAACCTGCAATGAAAAAAAAATTGATATTTTCTGATTTAAAGGACTTTAATGTATTCTTGAGGAAAAGACCAGAACTGAACAGAAAATCTTACCTACAACAATCAGGAGAAACATAAGAAGGTAAAATATGGAAAAAAAAAAGTATAAGGGATTTAATAAAGGCAAACTGTTAACTGGCTTATATGGTAAAATGTTATCTGTAACTCTTAAAAGTGTTAATATTAATAGGGAAGTTTGAAAGAATACGCATAAATAGAAGGCTTGGGGTTAAGTTGAGTATGATGAGATGATCCTAAAAAAATAAAATTGGGGGTGGAGCCAAGATGGTGGAGTGAAAGCAGGGACTCATCTGAGCTCTCCCCCAAATCTCTTCAAATATCTCTAAAAAGTGACTCTGAACAAATTCTAGAGTGGCTGAATCCACAAAGAGAGAGTGAGACAAATTTCCAGGCCAACACAACTTGAAAGGTTGATAGTAAAAGTCTATTGTACTGGTCTGAGAGAGGAACATCCAGCACACAGGGTGCCTTGGCACACCTGGCCTAAGCAAAGTCAGAGCAGGCTTTGGAAGACACAAGCAGCAGTGGGCAGGTTCCAGTCTTCTCAGCCCACAGATGCCAGAGACAACTTAGAAGGTCAGCAGGAGGAGTCTGTCAGAACTGGATGACAGAGAAGAGCAGTCCAACACAGGGATGCAGGGCGTGTCAATACAGCTCCTAAACCAGAAAACCAGGAACAGACTTGGGAGTGACTGAATCAGCAACAGTAGCAGTGGCAGCAGCAGAGCTGATCCTGGAGCTATTATCTCAGAGACTGAATGTTTGAAAGTCACCTATTTAGACTTCCAGGAGCCAAGATGGTGGAGTAATCAATAAGTAGTTCTCACCTTCCCTTATTGACCTTGAAAAATCCAGAGAATATTGTCCCAGGAAAAATCCTGAAATAATAGAGTCAGCAAAAAGGTTTTAGGTAGATGCTACTTATCATTTTAAAGAAGACTCCATTTATTTCTATGCTCTCTAGTGTTTTTAATAGGAATGGGTGTTGTATTTTGTCAAAGGCTTTTTCTGCATGTATTTAGATAATCATGTGGTTTCTGTTAGTTTTGTTGTTGATATGATCAATTATGCTGATAGTTTTCCTACTACTGAACCAGCCCTGCATTCCTGGTATAAATCCTATCTGGTCATAGTGTATTATTCTTGTGATAAGTCGCTGTAATCTTTTTGTTAATATTTTATTTAAAATTTTTGCATCTATATTCATTAGGGAAATTGGTCTATAATTTTCTTTCTCTGTTTTGACTCTTCCCAATTTAGGTATCAGCATCATATTTGTATCATTAAAACAATTTGTTAAGATTCCTTCTTCACCTATTTTCCCAAATAGTCTACATAGTATTGGAATTAATGTTTGATAGAATTTGCATGTAAATCCATCTGACCCTGGAGATTTTTTCCTAGGAAGTTCATTGATGGCTGTTTCAATTTCTTTTTTCCTGAGATAGGGTTATTTAAAACATCAGTTGCTCATGGGTAGGCTGAACTAATATAGTAAAAATGACAATTCTACCTAAGCTAATTTACTTATTCAGTGCAATACCAATCAAACTACCAAAAATTTATTTTATAGTGCTAGAAAAAATAATAATCAGATTCATCAGCAAGAACAAAAGGTCCAGAATATCAAGGGAATTACTGAAAGGAAATGCTAGGGAAGGTGGCCTAGCGATACCAGATCTTAAATTGTATTATAAAACAGCAATCATCAAAACTACTTGGTACTCACCAAGAAATATAGTGGTGGATCAGTGGAATAGGTTAGGTAAACAAGAGACAGTAGTCAATGACTTTAGCAATCTGCTACTTGATAAACCCAAAGACCCCAGCTTCTGGGATAAGAACTCACTATTTGACAAAAACTTCTGGGAAAACTGGAAAAGAGTATAGCAGAAACTAGGCATAGACCAAAATCCACCATGTACCAAATAACACCATGTACCAAAATAAAGTCAAAATAGGTATATGATTTAGAGAAAAAGGCTGATAATATAAGCAAACTGAGAAAGCAAGGAATAGTTTACCTGTCAGATTTATGGAGAACAGAAGAATTTATCAAAAAAGAGATAGAGAACATTATGAAATGTAAAATGGATAATTTTGATTACATTAAATCGAAAAGTTTTTGCACAAACAAAGCCAATGCAACCAAGATTAGGAGGGAAGCAGAAAACTGGGAAAGGATTTTTACAACCAGTGTCTCTGATAAGGGCCTCATTTCTAAACTATATAGAGAACTGAGTCAAATTTATAAGAATAAAAGCCATTCCCCAATTGATAAATGGCAAAGGATATGAACAGGCAGTTTTCAGATGAAGAAATTAAAACTATCTATAGTCATATAAAAAATGCTCTAAATCACTATTGACTAGAGAAATGCAAATCAAAACAACTCTGAGGTACCATATCACAACTATCAGATTGGCTAACATGAAAAAACAGGAAAATGATAAATGTTGGAGATGATGTGGGAAAATTGGAACATTAATGAATTGTTGGTGGAGTTGGGAACTAATCCAACAACTTTGGAGAGCAGTTTAGAACTATGCCCAAAGGCCTATAAAAATATGCCTTTTACCCTTTGACCCAGTAATACCACTTCTTGGTCTGTATCCCAAAGAGATCATAAAAATGGGAAAAGGTCCCACATGTACAAAAACATTTATAGCATCTCTTTCTGTGGTGGTAAAGATTTAGAAATTGAGGGGATGCCCATCAACTGGGGAATGGTTAAACAAGTTGTGGTATATGAATTAATGGAATACTAATATGCTATAAGAAATGATGAGCAAGCAGACTTCAGAAAAACCTGGAAAGACTTGTATGGACTGATGCTGAGTGAAGTGAACAGAACCAGGAGAACATTGTACACAGTAACAGCATTATTGTGTGATGACCAACTTTGATAGACTTAGCTCTTCTCAGCAATACAATGATCTAAGACCAGTTCCAAAAGATGCATGATGGAAAATACTATCCACATCCAGAGAAAGAAGTATGGAGTTGAAATGCAGATTGAAGCATACTATTTACTTTTTTTTCTCTTCTGTTTTGTTTTGTTTCTTTCTTGTGGTTCCTCCTATTGGGTCAAATTGTTTTTTACAACATGACTAATGTGAAAATACATTTAAAAGGAATGTATACGTAGACCCTATATCAGACTGCACACCATCTTGGGAAGGGAGGAAGAGAGGGAAGAGAAGAATTTTGAAACTCAAAATCTTATGAAAACAAATGTTGAAAACTGAAAATAAATTAATAGAAATAAATAAATTAAATTAAATTGTGTAGGGAGAGATAAAATGGAGCAATTATCTCACAAAAATGAGTCATGAATGAAAGAATTACTACAGTGGAAGCAGAAGGGGGTGGAGGGCTGGTTGTGCTAGAATCCTGTTCTCATCAGAACTGGGTTAAGGATGGAATAACATGTCTAGAAGGATATAAAAGTCTTCTCAACTTGCAGGGAAATAGGAGAGTGAAGTGATAGGATAAGGAAATGACTCTCAGGATGGTATGCAGATTAAGAAATAGGAGGGTATAAATAAGGGAGAGACTTTTAAAACGGTGGGTAAATTAAGAAACTGGAGGGCAAGGGCGTAAGATGAGAAAGAAATTCTTTGAAGGTGTGTGAATTAGGGAAGCAGTAGTTATAAGTAAATTAGACAATTGAGGAGGAAGACTGTAAAAGAGGAGAAAAGGATAAACAGTGAGGAAAAATAGGATGGAGGAAATACACAACTAATAATTGTAACTTTGAATGTGAATGGGATGCACTCAGTCATAAAACAGAAAAGTAAAGCAGAATGGAATAAAGACCAGAATCCAAAAGTATGTTGTTTACAAGAAACACATTTAAAAATGAGAGATACATATAGAGCAAAAAATAAAGGACTGGAGTAGAATTTATTCTGCTTCAGCTGATGCAAAAAAAAAACAAGGAATGATAGCAATCATGATATCAGACAAACTTAAAGCTAAAATAGGTTTAATATAAAGAGACAAATGGGAAAATTACATTACATTAAAATGTATCATAGATAATGAAGTAATATCAAAACTAAACCTATATGCATCAAATGCCTAAGCATCCAAATAGCTAAAGAAAAAGCTAAATGAATTACAGGTGGAAATAGACAGCAAAACAATAATAGTCGGAGAATTTAATCTTCCCTTCTCAGAACTAGATAAATCTAGCAAAAAGAAAAAAAGAAAAAAGTGAAGGAGATAAATAGAATATTGATAAATATCTGGAGAAAACTGAATGGGCACAGAAAAGAAAATACTTTTTCCTCAGAGGTACATAATACCTTTAAAAAAAATTGATCATATATTAGGGCATAAAAACTTTATAGTTAAACGTGAAAACAGCATAAATATTAAATGCATCCTTTTCAGATCATAATGCAACAAAAATTCTATTTAATAAGGAACAATGAGAACACAGATTATAAATTAATTGGACACTAAACAACCTAATGTTAAAGAATGAATGGTCTAAATAACAAGTCATAGAAATAATAAATAATTTTATTAAAGAGAATAATGAGACAACATGTGAAAACCTATGATATGAAGCAAAAATAGTAATCAGAGGAAAAATTATTTCTAAATGCTTACATCAGTAAAACAGAGAAAGCAGATCAATGAATTTGGTATGCAATTAAATAAAAACTAGAAAAATAACAAATTAAATCCTAAAACTTCAACTAAAAAGCTAGATGAAACAATAATTTCAGCAAAGTAGCAAGATATAAAATAAACTCACATCATTAGCATTTCTATATATCACCAACAACGCAAGAAGAGATAGTAAGAGATACTCCATTTAAAATAATTATAGACAGCATAAAATACTAGGAGTATACCTGCCAAGACAAACCTAATAATTACATGAATATAATTATAAAACACTTTTTATACAAATAATATCTGATTTAGTAATTGGAGATATATTAATTGTTCATGAGTGGGCAGAGTCAATATAATAAAAATGACAATTCTACCTAAACTAATCTACTTATTCAATATCATCTCAATTAAATTACCAAAAAAAGTTATTAAACTAAAAGAAATAATAGCAAAATTCATTTGGAAGAACAAAAAGCCAAGAATATCAAGGAATTAAAGGGAAAAAAATGTAAAGGAAGGAGGTTTAGCAGCACTAGACCTTAAATTGTATGATAAGGCTGTAATTATTAAAATGATCTGGTACTAGTAAAGAAATAGAAAGGTGGATCAGTGGACCAAAGTAGACATACAAGACACAGTAATAAATGATTATAGTAGCCTTTTGTTTATTAGGGTTTCTTAACCTCTGTGTGTGTGTGTGTGTGTGTGTGTGTGTGTGTGTGTGTGTGTGATGGACCCCTTTGGCAGTCCAGTGAAGACTATGGTCCCCTTTTCAGAATAATACGTTTTTTTTTAAGCATCAAACAAAATAGATATGACTACAAAGGAAACAGATTATGTTGAAATGCTATTATTAAAATATTAAAAAATAAATAAATAAAAATAAATTCATGAACCCCAGCTTGATAATCACTAATAAAGGAACTAGATATGTTTAGTTTAGAAAGGGAAAAAAAGACTTAAAGAGGACACAATAGATGATTTCAAATATATGAAGGGCTATCATGCTGTATTACTCTTTTTGGTTCCAGAGGACAGAACTAGCAAAAATGGATCGAAGTAATAAACAGGAACATTGAGGCCCAAATTAAGAAAACAGGTCCCAACAATTCGGTTGGTCCAAAAGCAGAATGAGTTCTCTTGGGAAGTAATGAATTATCACTTACCAAAGATCTGTAAGCAAAGGCTGCATGACCACTCATCAGTTACATTGTGGAAGGATTCTTATTCATGCATGTATATTTCAGACCAGATGACTTCTGAAATTGTTTGTTGACAAGTCCACAGACTGATTTTGGGGTTGAATTCTAAGGCTAGAGAAAATAGCAGGGGCAGAGAGGTTGGGGAGGATAGAATGATAATATTTTGGAATATTCTCAATGTGTGTAACAATAAGGGTTCTAAGGATAAGCAGTAGCCAACTAGCTTTCTATGCAGCAGTCATGTTATAACAAGAATATGGAAGCTGCAATGGCTTATCTCAAAACATTCCCTCCTTTGCTGTGGGCAGAACCTATACTTATCCAGGGTTTCAGGAAAATTAGAATATTTTTGTTGTTCAGTCATTTCTGACTCTTTGTGACTCCTTTTGGGGTTTTCTTGGCAAAGATACTAAAGTGGTTTTCCATTTCTTTTTCATTTTACAGATAAGGAACTGAGACAAACAGGGTTAGAAGCAGTCCTGGTACTCTATCCACTGAGCCACATAGCTGCAATCAAAATGGGGTTGTGTGTTCCCCCCAGCTCTCTACAAACTTTGTACATGATCTCATGCACTTTTGTACCCAGCCCTAGAACATTTTATTGCTACTCTTAACACTGTCATCTGTATCAACTTAGCTGGTTGGCTGTTGTGAAATATATACCTGTCCAAATTATACATATATATACATATATATATATATACACATATATATATGTGTGTGTGTATATATATGTGTGTATATATATAATGATAGGAAAAGCTGTGTCATATAAAAAAAATCAAGGAAAAATCCAGAATATCTTACATCTGTGTCTGTTGTATAGTAGCTTAGGCACAGGCTAATAAACACAGATGTACATCTACCCCTTCATAGGCTGGTCCTAAGTGTTCCCCTACCAGTCATTAGTTGGAGATCTTGCTGGCCAATTTTGCAGTGAAACATTAGGTCATTGTATGTACTCTAGTCCACTTCCAGGAAACTGAGCTGAATGTTTGTGATACACAGGACTCATTCTCACTTATATAATCAAGCAGTTCTGTCAGGACTGTAGCCTAACATTTTATGTATTTGGAGTTGCAGTGTATATTATAGCCCTTCTTTTAACGCTTTCTTTGTCTAAGATCCTGTAAAGACTAGTTCACAGTATTTTTCTTGAGTAAATATCACATATGGTGTTACTGGGCATATATCTGTTTTTGAATGCAGTGTGCACATGCACAGGTCCCTGTCCAACCGGAATAATTAGTTAATTAACCAATCAGGCTCCCAAATATCACACTTATGGAATGATAATATGTCTATCAAGGAAAACAGGAGCCCCAACTCTAATTCTAACATTAACGAATTCAAACATTAAACCCGTATGACTCATCTGTCAGTAAGTGTGAGATTCCAAACTGCTCCTTTTGCTGCCTTTCACTCACCCTAGAAACAGAGCAAAGAACAGTCCCTTTGGCATATTCATCAAAACTGTGATCAGACTGATTAAAATGCGGAGATACTGGGGTTTGTCTTTTATCTGCACTCATACAGTGCTATCTGGATTCTTTGAATCTCATTAACACTCTGCTTCCAGACCCTCTTTACTATTGTTTGCTGCTTTGCAGGCGACTAATTAAACAGACACAACTGGAAGTTTTGTACATAGGTTTTGCTGTGTACACTTCTTGGATAGCATTTGAACCTGTCTTCCTACCATTTATCTAGTCCTCAAGCATAATATGAGGGCATGATGGGCAACTGGGTGTTATTCTCCTTTGTGTGTTTCTGTTATAAGGAATCATTAGATCTTTTTTTTTTCCAAAGTGTAAGAATGTACCCTTTTTTTTTTCTTTTCCTTCCTATTCTTTTCAAACAGAACTTTGCCATCCAAAGTTTACTCTTTATCACTTTTAAGTCAATTCTACCATTTTTCTGGTCTTTGTTTGTTTGACATATGTTTGTCATCATGCTCCTCTTCATCTCATACCTAAATTCCTAATGATTGTGCATCCTATGTAAACATTGTCATGTTTCCTCCATGGATTTTTCCATTCCAGTAGCTGAGGCCCTAGGAAATGAGTTCACAAAATGTTACCTTCATTTCCAGAAAGCACTTTATAAAATTTAAAGTATTTTATGAACCATGTTAGCCCATCTGCATAGCTATCTATCAATTTGCCTTTTTTTTTAAGCTTTCTTAGTAATATTTCCACCTAAAGGAATATTTCTGCTCCTAGAAGAAAGGAAGAGAGAAAGAGAAGAAAGTAGGAAGAGAGAAAAGTAGAAAAAGAGAGACAAGGGAGCAAGAAATAAGGAAAGAGAGAAGCAGAAATGAGGGAAAGAAAAGAGAAAGAAGAAAAGGTTAAAGAATCAAGAGAAAAAAGTGCTCTCTGTTTAACTATGGTTAGCTCACTGTGTACTGTATATTTCTTAGAGTGTTATTTCTGATTTCAATCTCTAGGGGCACAGCCCTCACATACTGTACTAGTTTAATAGTTTTGTTTTGGTTCTGTTGGCATCAAGCAACTATTGTTTATTTTTTCTGATTTTCTAAATCTGTTCTTTCCTCCCATAATAAACTAACTGAATATAATCCATAATAATTGGTAATGAATTTCAGTTACAATCACATTTCAATTATTGACAGCATCAATCCAAATTACTACATCTGATGCTTCGGTAGAGAGCATGTCAAACAGATCAAAAGTGTTACAATATACACTAAATTTTGGAAAGAGGAAAAGGGTAATAATGATTTTTGGACAATGATTTTTTTTACAATTCTAAAAATTATTTGTGGTACTGGGCTGATCTACTTTGTATTGGTGCCTTCTAACTCTTTTTCTAGAGAAAAATAAAGTGTACTGTGAGTATAGCGTAGTGGGAAGTATATTGATCTCAGAGCCAGAAAACTTGATTCATGTCACTTATCCTCCCAAACAATAGTTTCTTTTCTTTTTTCTTTTTATAAAATGGAGATAATACTATCTGCATTGAAGTATTGTCATGAAGAAAGTACTCTGTAAACCTTAAAATACTAATAAATGTATCAAATTCTTTGTTTAAATGATGAGGCACTGATCTACATCCAACTCCTTATTCTTTGGGAAAAGTTGTGAATTTAATATTTTTTTTTCTGTTTGTGCTTTTTTATATAATAGCATATAAACTTTGAACCTTAGCAATACTCATGTGTCACTTCCTCCAGGAAGTTTTCCCTGACCTTCCCTGTTCAAAATTTACATAGCACTTTGTTTTTTGCCTTGCCATTTCATGTATTTGAATCTCCAGTTCCTAGCATAGAGTATGAACCATAAATGGTGTGGAAACAATGTTTGTTGACTAATTGACCACATGGTATTGTTTATTATGAAGAGGCAGCACAGCACAGTGGTTAACATGTTGGACTTGGAGTAAGGAAGAACTGGGTTGAAATTCTGCTTCTGATGCTTGTGGCCATGACACTTAACCTTTTAGGTCCTTCCCCAGCAGCCTTATCAATTGAGTTACAGAAAAGCTGTCATTTGTATTTTCTGAACAATTTTCCAGATAAGGAATTCTCTATTATACAGAAATTTCAGATGAGTCATATATTGCTGGTATCACATATTGTTGATGTTGTTCTCTATGTCTGTTTCCTATAAACTCCATAAGGGCAGGGATTGTGTCTTATTTCAATTTTACTATTATCCCCAATATCTAAGACAAGGCTTTGTATATAATGGGTGAGTGATAAACATTTGTTGAATTGAATTGAATTATGAAAGACATCTTAAATATATTCATTTTATTATTTTTATAAGAGTGACAAACCAAATCATGTACTTCTTATTTTTTTTAAGATAATTGCTGCTAGCAGGTGATAGTGAATAAATTACAGCTTAGTAAAATTTGGCCACTATTATTTCCTTTCTGCTGATCCCTCCAAACACTTCATCAATATATCCCAAAAAGGTGGAGAGCTGTGTGCCTTAATTAGATGACAACCAACACAGCATGAGAAAGTGCTTGTCCTCTCTTAATCCAACAGAAAAACGGAGATAAAACTATGAATTGCGTGGAATTAATTTTCCTTCCACCTGCAACAACTGCATGGATTGAAATGTTGAAAGCCCTCAACGTCTTAGCTCTCATTCGAATATGTTAAGCTCTTTCAAACTGGAAATAATGTTTTCAAATTAATTAGAATATCCAATCAAAATATCCATTAAACAAATCTACTCATAAGTGCCCCAACAGTGGCTGTCAGCCAGACATGCTGTGAATGATGTTACTATAATATGCTGCATCATATTATCAAGCTACTATCATGCAGGAAGAAGAAATATGAAACCAAGAAACTGACCATTTCCATTTTGATCTAAACTTTAAAGCTTTTTTTTTTTGAGGGCATGTGTATACTTACCAGTTGCTTACCCATGTGATTATGATATAAGGATGGCTACAATCAGCCCTAACCTAGGGCTCTGGCTCTCCATTTTCAAATAACGTTAGTCAAGCCAGATTACAAGTTCATCAAACTAATTTAATTCTTTACTGATTCCACCTCAGATTTTAATGCTTCATTTTCCTTAATGAGATTCACATTGTTTTTCTTCACATGGCTATCTCCTTTAGGTCATATTGTAGAATGATGTGCTAGTGAGGATGGATTGCTATTCAATTATGTCAGCTTTAGTCTCTGAGTTATTGATCCAACAACCCATTTTTCCTCAATATCTGGAGTTCCTGGAGGAAATAAATGTCCCTATTAATCCATTTTTATGTTCGCTTTGGTCCAAAAAAGCTTAAAGGTTTCCTACAATTCCTCTCTCAGCAGTAGTATAGGATATACTTGCCCTCAAGTCTATGATATAAAGGCATTAATGAAAGAAGATAAAAACACTAGGGAATTATATCAAGTTTGTCTCATGAAATTGCTCCTCCATACCTGTTAAGTGAATAGCAGTACAATAGTTGTCTTCTGAAATACTTCCCTGGCAGCTGAGAACAGGGTAATACCTTCTTCAGGAGGCAATTAGTGGTTGGGGACATTGCAGTCAGAAGAGTCAGCTGACGGCAATGAAAGCCATTTGAGAGTTGGAAAGTCAACAGATAAAAATGGAGATAGCCAGAAGCAGGTATGAGTGATGTAGGTAGGGTATTTCTAAAACTATGGCCAGTTCAAATTGCCAGGGGCAGGTAGATTTATTAATACAGCTGTGATACCCATTTCTGTGGGTGCTCACTCTTCAAAAATACAAATCGTCAGGGTAAAAATGTTTATTTTCAAAGATGGAAGCAGAAGAATATTGAATGTAAAGGTATTTGGGTGTCTCAATCTAATTTTATATGTATGTACAAACCTACAGATAAATTGTATGAATAGTCACTCAAATACTCATATGGATCTGTGATTGAGTAAATTATGGTGTTCCTTCCAGCGATACCAAGAGCACCCTTTCTATGCCTGTCCACCCAGTATGAGTCTTATTCATATCCTCCTATAAGTTCACAACAAGGTATCCACCCAATGACCTACAAACTTTTCTACAGTTCTTCTGACATGCCAAATATCCTAATGTAGCATTCATGGTCACTATTAGTTATCCCTCACTTTTATTTTATTACCAGCCCCCCCCTTTTTTTAGGCAATTGGGGTTAAGTGACTTGCCCAGGGTCACACAGCTAGTAAGCGTCAAGTGTTTGGTCTAAGGCTAAATTTGAACTTAGATCCTCCTGACTTCAAGGCCAGTGCTCTATCCACTACGCCACCTAGCTGCCCCCACCCATTTTATTTTTCAATGTTAATTTGACAGCATTTTTAATATTCGTCTTCATAGTGTGTTTCAGACTGCTCACAACTATCATGTACATGTCCATCCCTTTTTGGGCTGGCCTCAACTTTAATTCTTTTTTTTTTTTTAGGTTGGCAATGGGGTTAAGTGACTTGTGCAGGGTCACACAGTTTCAACTTTAATTCTTTAGAGAATGTTGTGTTCTGTGACTTACAAGCAGCGGCACAAGAAGAAGAATACTAAAACGATGGACCTTTATTTCATAGAGGAACTTATTGGAACTTTGTGATTATTTCCCAAAGGCAACAGAGATCACTCTCCTCCTCCTGTTCACCTGTAGTCCCCTGTCATTGGCCTGTCTGGTTCTAATCCAACATGTGGAATTTTGGAAGTACAAAGGGCTGGCAATGTGAGATGATGAAATATCTTTTCAATGGCTGCAGTGCCAGAAAAACCAATGACTCAGGAAGTGCTGAGCCAGAACTGAGTTCAAATACAAAGGGGATGACCCAACCATACCTGTTTTCTTTTTTTTTTTTTTCCAGGTATCAAGGGAGGTAAGAACCACTGTGAACTGTTGGGCAGGAGAGGGGCATCAAGATACACTACTCTGCCCAGCTGCCATATGTCTGTGAGCACATGGAGCTCCGTTCCTTTTGTATTTATTCTTTCTTGATCATAAGAGAAAGAATATCCATAGATGGAATTGTCTAGGCAGCAACTTTAAGAGTCCCAGCCATGCATCAAAGACACCAGAGGACCCACTGGCAGTCAGAATTAGTAGCATAATCCATAAGAAGCAATAGTAGTGGCTACTGAAGTCATAGTAGATTAAGTGTTTGCAGATAGATATGGAAAGCTAGTCACCCCAAAATAGCAGCCAGTTTAGGAAATATGACCTTTGAAGAGAAAAGGACCAGGCATGGACTTAAGGAGCCAGCAGGAAGCAACACCTGAAAAGAACATCAGGAGGAAAAGAAAAGAAAAAATTCCTGGACCAGGAGTTGAGAGTTGCCTCTTTGTTATGTGTGTTCTTTACATTTGTGCCTTGCCTCCATTGTAGCCATTGTTGAGCCCACTTTTCCAGGGAGTTTGTGTGTGAAAAGGGAAAATGTGCCCCAATTCAGGAAGAATGTTTTTATTACTGCTATATCTGTATCTTCTCAGTAAATCCTTTGCTAACAGTTAATGTAGTTTGATTGATTTTGATTGATAAAGGGGAACATATTGGTGGGTGCTCAGGACCCACAGTATTACAAACCCCAGCCCCTCGTTATCTATAGAACCCAGAGGAATGTAAGAAGAGTCAATCACCTCTGGGAATCCAAACTACAAGTATGAGTGGAAATTAGACAAGTAGCCAGGAAAGGGCTGTGGGCTTGTGTGTGCTCCTCTGTTTTTCTTTCTGTCTCTCTGTGTGTCTGTCTGTCTGTCTGTCTCTGTATCTCTACATCTCTTTCCCTCTCTCTCTCTCTCTCTCTTTCCCTCTCTCTCTCTCTCTCTCTCTCTCTCTCTCCCTCTCTTTCTCTCTCTCTGTCTCCATACAAGTATGGAGGAACAATCTTCTGGAGACAAACTTGACATAATCCCTAATGTGTTTTTTTTCTATCTTTTTTTTAAAAAATTATTAATGCCTTTATATCATAGGCTTGAAGGCATGGGAATCCTGTATATGTGTATTATTCATATGAAGTTAATCCATAGATAAACATAAATGTATAAATTTAAGTTAAGAGACTTTTCAGTGTCAGTCTTGGGTTTGGTGCAATCAGCACAACATCAAAAGGAGCATATAGAAAATCTCACTGTAACTAATGTCTCTTCAACTTGGACCCTATGCTGGGTCAACTCCATGGCAACAGTGAAAAATCCTTTTGGTGAGCAGATATCTTTCTGTTTTATAATATTAATGATCACAAGATCAACAATTAAGTTATCTCTGTTACTGTATCTTTGAAGGACTTTTGCATAATTCTGACATCTATATGGGTGATACCTTCTGAGGGAACAACCTTTCAAGTATTGTTTTGCTCTACTGAATGATTTTTTAAGGAAATAATCAAAATACTGTAAGCATAGTAAGATATTATATTCTCTTCATTTTTAAGTCGATTGTGTGATGGTAAAGATTTCTACTATGGAATATTACTTATAAAAGCTTGCATGTTTCCTTCAAATGCCATTATAATAATTCTGATGCATGTATATGTTATTCTCATATAATTTTAATATTGATGGGAAATGTATTGATAGGTCAACAAGTATTAGTGTTGTGTTGGTCTCTTATCCTTGGTCATAAAAAGGTCCAACAATTTTACACCTCATCTCTTTCCCTCCTTTAGAATCAATCTCTCACTACCCTCAAATTTGTCACACTTTGAAAAGGGATCCTATCTCTGTAGTCTTGGTCAAGTCAAGTTTCTTTTCCCATTTTTATTTTCTTTAATGCTACTTCCTTAATAAGCACATATACAATTAAAATACAACTGGAGTTCAAATGTGGTGGCTATAGTACACTTGGTGGTCAAAAGATTTTGCATTAAAATTTCCTGAAAATCCTTTTCATCTATTTGTTGCTCTCTTTATACCTGTAGAGTATATTATAAGTAAAATAACTCAACCAAAAGCTGTACACTAGAAATAAATACCAGTGACTCTCTTTTCTAGAGCATAAGAGTCTCCCTCTTCTGGAACTCTGAATCATAAATACATTTTAACATAGGAATGGGAATAGTCACAAGGACACGAAATAAGTATGATATGGAGGTCATACCACAGATGATAAATTGAAGGAACTGGAAATATTTAGCATGGAGAAGAAAAGATTTAGCAAGTAGCAAAACTGCTATATTCAAGCAGTTGAAGGATGAGCAAGAAGAAATTTATTTGAGGGATGATGGGGACATAGAGTCAGAATTCTAATCAATATAAAGAAGGGTGAAAAAAGCACAATTAGAGCTTCCCCCAAAGAAAAAGCCTAGCCTGATTTAGGTGGAAGAAAATTTCCCACCATTAGATACCTTCATACTGAGTCACAATGATCTTAACCTTTCTCTCCATTAAGTCTATATATATATATACCATGTGAGCCTGGAATAATGATGCCTTTTTCTTTTCCCTTTAATGAGGAAAATTTGCCTTTTCCAAGTGTTGCTAACAATATCACAAAGGAGATTCTTATTTAAGTACAACCTGGACTAGGTCATTTCTGAAGCTGTGAATTCTGAGAATTTGCAATTTGGTCATGGCTGACCATGGTGCAATTTCAATTGGAACCAGGCAGGCTTGACTGCCTCCAAATATCATTTGGACTACCCGCCATTCTTTGATTATTGCTATTCATTTGAGTCTTGGAAGGTATTTCATCTTCGAGACTGCCTCTATTAAAATTTAGACACTGGAAAGGAGATCACATTTTGAACATCTTTAAAGGATCAAATATAAGAGGCTTGAGTTCAAATCCCACCTTGAACACAAGCTGGTTGTTAAGCTTGATTAAATCACTTAGCCTCCCAGTGTCCCCAGGGAATACTTTTAAAACTGTCAGTTGCAGAGCATTGAGAAGCTTCATTGACAGAGAGATTTTTCTCACTGATACATCCCTCTATCAACAAAATCACAAGTTTGTAGGGGAGGAAATGGAAAGAAGGAAGAGGAAACAGGACAGATACCCTGGAGTTGGGTTTAAATTTGCCTAGAGAAAGCAGAGAACTGAATTGTGGAGGAGGTGGAGGAGGGTAAATTTTGCCTACTTCACACTTTTGCCTAGGAATATTGCTGAACAGATACTTAAGGGGTGTGTGTGTGTGTGTGTGTGTGTGTGTGTGTGTGTGTGTCTGTGTGTCTGTGTGTGTCTGTGTCTGTGTGTCTGTGTGTGTCTGTGTATGTCTGTGTATGTCTATGTGTGTGTGTGTGTGTGTGTGTGTAATTTTTGTTAGGACTGACATTTGGTCCTGACATTACAAAAATCAGTAAATTCTTTCCTCTGGACTACCTCCACATTTTCTATATTAATTTTCAATAGCATATCCAGCAATAATATAATATTTTAATAAGGCCCAAACCAGTATATTTGGGAAATTACTGGAATTCTGGGTTTTATCTTAGGTATCAATGATTTAAAATACATGTTTCTTTCCCTTAAAGAAAATCTGACATGAATGTCGAAAATAAATGGTTTTGGAATAATTCACACGTCTCCCAAAGAGTGATGAATTGAAGATTACCTTTAAGCAGTAAATTCCCTCTTAAGAATTAAAAATAGCATCTCATGACTAACATTGATAGACTTAGCCTTTCTCAGCAATGCAACAATCTAAGACATCTCCAAAGGTCTCATGATGGAAAATGCTAATCACATCCAAAGAAAGAACTATGGAGTTTGAATACAGGTTGAAGCATACTATTTGCTATTTTTTTTCTTCTGTTTTGTTTTGTTTCTTGCTTCTGGTGGTTCCTTCTATTGGTTCTAATTCTTCCTTGCAACATCTCTAATGTGAAAATATGTTTAATAGCAATGTATATGTTTAACCTATATCAGAATCCATGCCATCTTGGCAAGGGAGGTTGGGAGGGAAGGGAAGAAATATTTAAAACTCAAAAGCTTATGGAAGTCATTGTTAATCAAAATAAATTAATAAAAAAAGAGAAAAAAATAGCACCTGATTTGCCAAAATGTAATTTAATCATTATCTCCATTTTACAGAGACAGAAACACAGGTAAATGATTGAGATAGGCTTAAAATCAAGCTTTTCCTGGTCCAAAAGTTGTAATTCTATCATTACTCCTGTGGTGCTAGCTAATTTGCCATACTTCACCTTTTTTGGCCTTAAAACTATTTATAGAATCATAGATTTAGAATTGGAAGTGACGTTATAGGTCATCAGATTTGATCTTTTCATTTTATAAATGAAGAAACTGAGGCCCAAAGAGGGTAAGTGACTTACCTGTGGTCATACAGCTAAAAAGCTTTCAAGGAGGAATTAGAATGCAAGCCTTCCTGACTCCAGGCCTAGTACTCTATCAAGAACACCACTGCTTCATTTACCATCAAAAGGGCCTAATTTATTCACTTGCACAACAAGCTTCTTATTCTACTTTCCATCTTCCAACTCTATGTAATTCTCAGGTGAGTATCATCACCTTAAGCTCATAAATCTTCTTAACCTTTCTCTTCATTAAACCTAATCTTAGGAGCCTGGCATAACAATGCCTGTTTTGTTTTTTTTTTTAAACACGGAAACAGCTTTCTTTTTACAAGGGTTCCTACCCAGAGATTAGCTGGTATCTTATTTCAAGTGTTTGGCTTGGGACTCCACAAATGCCTTTTTTGTTCAACATCAAATTGCAAAGCATTTGAAATAAGCATGAGTCTCATTTTATATGAAACTTCACTATTAAGTTTTCACTTGGCTTTTGATTCTTAAGTTTTTCTGGGAAATCTTCAGTTGCTTCTTTTATTTTTCTTTCTTCATAAGATACAACTATTGCAAAAACTCAATTAACCGGGACCTTAAATTCAACAGAATTTGGTGGTAGTAGGAACAAAGATGTTTGATTTTTAGAATGCAAGAAATCACAGCAAAATTAGTGGCTATTGGAGATTTAGGAAAAAAATAACACCCTGTCCTATGACCTTTACATTTATACAACAGCATAACGAGGATTGGTGGTGACAGAAAATTGTTAATCTCAACTGTAATGTTACTTGCTATTGCCTTAAATGATTCTGGTACTGTCAGAATTTCAGTAATGTCCATACATTCCTACTCTTAAGATATTTACTCTCAATTATGTTGAGCTGAACAACACCCCAAGTCCCACTATCCTGGGATTT
Organism: Vombatus ursinus; assembly: GCF_900497805.2. NCBI lineage: Eukaryota > Metazoa > Chordata > Mammalia > Diprotodontia > Vombatidae > Vombatus > Vombatus ursinus. The sequence continues at coordinate 18,962,871 of NW_020954548.1, forward strand.
TTACCTTGTAAAAGAACCTAGCTTGAGTTGGATCTCAGCTCCTAATGTACTTACCCCCTTCCACTGGGATTCATGACATGAAAGGCAAAACAGCCAGAATGAAATGGTTTTCCTTGTTTGGTTTGCTGAGGGTAGCTGACATCTCATAATCAGACCTCGCTACTTCCCCCCCCCCCCCCCCGCCACCTTTTCTCCTAAAAGTATAAGAACCTTTTTCTTGCATCTCTGGGTTGGGGAAATCCATTGTTCCCTGCAATCAGGGGATATCCCCTAGGGTGGCAGTCTTGCTCTTTTCTTATTTCAATTAAAGACATTTTATTCCTCAACTCATGGCTGAGATTTATTTCAAGACTTGACAATGGTCAGAAAAAAAATGACCCTGAAGCATTTGAAGTCAGCTGTCATCAAACAAAAATAAAAGTATATTCAGTATGCTATTCTTATTGGAGGAGAAAAATGAACCAATACATTTCAGAAGTGCTTTTAAGAACATTGAAAGCAAAAAAAGTTTACTGCCTATAAATCTTAGAATTTTCAGATAATCAGAGGACCTCACAACAGTTCAAATTTTATAAAGGCCCTACTCCATGAAAAGCACAGTACTAGAAATACAAAGACAAAATACAAAAGTCGGCGGCTTCAAACTGCTTCCTTTCTACAGGCATTTTAATTAATATTAAGGTTTCACAATGTATATAATCTAATTTCCTGCATTTCTGATTTTAACTAAAAAAATCACAATATTATAATAGAGAAGTATTCCCTCCATTCAGTTCACATTCTTTAATGCTAAGTATCTTTTGTTTCAGCTGAATAGTTTAAGACAGTTTTTAATGTAATAAGAATGACAAATAATTCTAATTTTATATATTTTCTAAAGAAGAATTACCATCTTAATAAAGCTCTGTTTTGGTCACAATTCAACTAGGCTTTGCCAATGAAACCAGGACATTCAAGATAGTTATTTACTGTTCTGTGCAGAAATCTCCCAACTTTTTCCTCCTCTTTGATCCCCAGGGAGTTTTGCCCTGACCTTTGGATTTGGACTGGAAGAGGGGACTAACACAGCCTAATAAAATACTCTCTCCTTTCCTTTAAATTTGAAGAGAAAGGACAGGTGACCAGTTTACCATGGAAGTGGTAAAGGGGTGAATCAATGTGGTGGAAACTCCAGCTTCAGATCCTCTGGCATTTAAAGCCCTTCATAACCTACTATCATAACCTAACTCTCTTCTTTTTACACTTTACACCCCTCTAGACATACCCTTTGATCCAGTGACATTGGCCTCCTTATTGGTCCTACACTCCATCTCTTGGCTCCCAGCGTTTTCTCTGATTGTCCCCCATGCCTGGAATGTTTTCCTTCCTCATCTCTGACTCCTGACTTCCCTGACTTCCTTCAATTTCCAACTAAAATCCTACCTTCTTTATGAAGTCTTTTCCAATGTCTCTTAATTTTAGTACCATTCTTTGGTTGATTAGTTCCTGTTTAACCTATATATAACTTGTTTGTACCTAGTTGATTGCATGTTTTCTCCCTCATTAGATTATGAGCTTCTTGAGGGCAGGGACTGTCTTTTGCCTCATTTTATATCCCCAGCACTTAGCACAGTGCCTGACACATAGCAGGTAATTAACAAATGCTTATTCACTGATTGACAGGAAGTGTGGGACAAATTTTACCTTTCTGGAAAATTGTTTGGGCTACAAACAAGAGCTGGTGATTCCTCAATTCTCCCCCTCTCCTTTTCTTTTCTTTTTTTTAAGCAATTGGGGTTAAGTGACTTGACCAGGGTCACACAGCTAGTAAGTGTCAAGTGTTTGTTCTGAGGCCGGATTTGAACTCAGGTCTTCCTACTTCAGGGCCAGTGCTCTACCCACTGCACCACCTAGCTGCCACCCTCTCCTTTTCTAAAGATGGCATGAACCTAATGTCTCTCTCTAGGTTTCAGGAGGCTTATCTTTGTTTCTTCAAAAAGTTTGTTTACCCTTTTTTCAAATTTAATCTTTAGCTTTGTCTCAAGTCAACAACTGACACCTCTTCTTATGGAAGTTTCCCTAGTGGATGAATCTCAAAGATTCTCATCCTTCAACACTTGGCAATTAGAGCTTTTCTAGCCTAGGTTTTTACCACAATTGACTTATAGAGGGGCAGAACTGGGCCCAGCTGGGTGTTGGTCTCTTTCCTTCAGGCTTAGTGGAGTTTCACACACACACACACACACACACACACACACACACACACACACACACACCCCGCTCCCTTTCCGCTTTCCTTTCCTCCCACCTCCCCCCCGCCAATCCCTGCACACACACACACCCTGTTCCATTTCCTCAGTTTCTCAGTTCTCTGGCTGAATGACACATGACAAAGCACTGCCACATTGCTATCACAGCCTCTGCAAATTTCAGCCTTTGGAGTTTTTATCTCCTTGGTATTAGGAGGCTGCAAGGGGAGGGGGAGTGAAAGGCTAAGGGTAGATTTGAATTCAGTTGCAAACCCTTACTAACAGGTTTATGGAGGGCAGTGGGGAAGCAATGCTGAGTGGGCTCTTGTTACAGGTTAGGGAATATTGGCTTTCTCTGTTCACGTTTTTACCTTGTTTGTTTGTTTTTATTTTGTTGGTTTCCTAGATAAATGGAGACAGTTAAAACTATTTTATCTGTGAAACATAATTCCTATTTTGGAGAGATTTGAAAGGTCATGAGGATAGGAAAAAAATATCTAGTCCTCCATCTTACTGGTCACATGACCCTCATTGCTAAGTTCTTCAACTTGTATGGACTATGATAATAACCCACATGGCCATTCCAATTATAATGCCATATAATTCATGCCTAATCCAGGACAAGATCATCACCTGAAATCTCACCATCATGGACATTGATTCAAATTTGATACTCAACACAACAACCTTAGTACCTTCTCTGCTAAGAGATAGAGCCTATGCTTTCTGATTGGAGGACTGTAGGGTAGAGCAATGAACTGCTTCCAAAGCCTCCCATTATAGAAGGCTCAGAATTTTCCAGCTAATTTCATTTTCTATCTGCAGCTCTGCTGGGTTTCAGCTCCACAAACACCATGCCTCCAGGCTGGGTACCTTTTGGTGCCCCTCCACACTTTTCAGCATTTTTTTTTTTTTGGTATGTGTATATTGTATGTATTCTCCCATCAGATTGTAAGCTCTTCGAGGGCCTGGCCTGTCTTTCTTTTTGTTATTTGTATCTCCTGTACTTGGCACAGTACCCAGCACATAGTAGTTGTTAAATAAATGTTTACTGTATATTGACTGCTAATGGTTAAAAAATGCATACCCTCGCCCATCCTCCCAGGTATTTAAAACACTGTCAGATATTTGAGGAAAACAGTTTACACTGTGATAGCTCAACTCACAATTTTTGTACCTATTACGAGCAGGTGCTCCAAAGGTATCCAATGGATGTTTGTTGTGTGTTGGGTGTGTGTTTGTACTTAGGAGACCAAAACAGGGGCCCAGCTCACTAGGATCAAGTGTGCCACTATCTGTGTTGTCTAAAAGTTTACTAACATCTTGAAATCAAAGTTCATTGGGAAGAACTCACTCAAAGTAATTAATATCTATGCTATACCATACAGTTCTTGATCTATAAAATGGGCCATACCAGATTTGGAAATAATCCTAGCAAAGATCCATGCAATATCAATGGGTCATGGGGTAAATCATCCCTATGGCAACTGTGGAAAAATTAATTTTTCCTCATCAAAAAGGAAGACAGAGATTAATTGATGTTCTTAGAGTACATAATAAAGAGGTTAAAAACTTGAAGAAAAGTTTCTGGAATAAGCAGATCTCACTCAGTGGGCAATTTTAGAGGATGACAACAGGTATATGCCATTGGATTCTTAGAATATAACCAATAGAGTTTAACCTCCAGATCAATCCTATGTAAAAGCTATGATCCCAGAGTGGAATGGAGAGCCTTTCTGTGAACTCAGCAAAAAAGTATCAAACAATGGCTTGGGCATGTAGACTTGCTTAAAGAAGTATATGTGGATGGCAATTCAGCATAGGATCATAGCCAGCAAAAATTAGAGATAAGCTATTCTTAAACAGACTGAAATTAGTGATCAAACATTTTGTCTAGGAAATAGTAGAAATTGTGTAATACATCACTGCAGATTGCAAAATTTAGCATCTACCAAAATCCTGTCGAGATACAACCCACATGTGGGTTATGGTGATACACTTTAGCAATCCTACTATTAGGGGAACCTGGGGCTTACATGGATCACATGGGCTTGGATTTTCTGAGTTTCAGCAGTGGGGCCAAGGCTTAGAGTATTGACTCTAAGTCTGGCACTAATACAGTGAGCCCCAAAAAGCAGAGGGCTACCAGGCTGTGTAAGGAAATATGAACTGTGGAGTGGTCTAGTTCAGAAAAATGGAGTAGGTCAAAATTCAAAGCTTCCCTGTGGATCCATGGTGAGATAGCCCTGTGAATGAGCGCTACACTTATAGTTTGGGAAAGATAGAGAGAGACCCCAAAACAAAGCAAAACAAACAAACAAAAAAAAACACAACAGAAGATACATCCTAGTGGATAGAATTATACATCAGGAACTTAATATCTTTTATAAATCAACAGATGACAAATGCCCATACAACAAATATACACCTACAAATATCCTTTAGAATGAAACCAATAAACCATGCTGCAACTGGACCATCATCATGGATACACCTGTTGCCTAGAATCTCCCAGCTATAGGATTGATCCATATATGTTTCAAAACAACATTTTAATAGATTTACAACCTGTAACACATAGGATGAAAAGTTTTCAAAATGTGAGACATGGCAGAAGAAATCAAAATTTTGTTGGAACAAGAGAAGGTATGTAGATTGCCACTATCCTATCTGCAACATTCTGAAATACACCAAAAGAAAAGTATAACAAACAATCATAGTCAATACTTGTATAGTGTTTTAAGGTTTAAAAGCATTTTTTTATTAGACTGTCTTATTTTATCTTCCTAACAACACTGTGAGGCAGATGCTACTGTTATTCCTATTTTAGAGGTTTGACAGGTTGATGCTTGCCCAGCATCGCACAATGAATGTCTTAATATTGAGGTTTAGGCGTTTAGGGGTGCTGGGACACCAAAATCAAAACACGCAGGTCCTGCCCTGAATTCAACCCAAGCCTTCTTTCAGCCAAAGACAAGGTTTATTAAAGATCCGCCATACTGGTCAGACTCTTAAGGAATCTAAACATTTGTATCATTAATGCAAGTGAGCCAAATCTTAAGAATCTGAGTATTGGCTAGACTTTGAGAATCTTAGCACCTTAATGGAGGCCAGATGGACCTTATTTACTGAAAGACTGTGGGAGGGATATAGGAGTCGCCAAGTAGTTTGGGGTGACTGGAGGAGGGGTCTAGGGAGGATCTTGATGGGAGTGAGTGGGAAGTAGAATGGGATCTAGATAGGATCAAGATGGGGAATGGCTGGGGGCCATTGGGAGGTAATAGACAATAGAGGGCTGGGCTAGGTTAAGGGTAACAGAAAATTGGGAGATTGGGCCATGGTGAAAGGCCAGTTGATAGGATTATAGCCTCAAGCAAATAAATGCCAGAGATTTGAGAAAAGTCCAGGGATTTTTTTTGGGGAGGGTCCAGATCCCAAAGACATGGTCTTTCCCTTTTAGGGATTTAGATCCCATCCCCATCATTAGGAAGGATTTAAACTCAACTATTTCTGACTCCAAGGTCAGCACTCTATTCACTATACAGTAGTACCTTTCTCTTCCAAGGGTTCAAGCAAAAAAAAAAAAATGTTGCATGTCTATGTATGTAGCCTATAGACAATATGGGTATCAGGGCATAGGTATGATATAAGGGTATTCCTTTACTCATGGTTGACACCATACTCTACAAACCATTAAAATGGATCCCATGGAAGGCTGAGGAGACTCAGAAGATAATTTACTGATTTTTCTTATGCTCTCCTCTTAAACAAGTTAGGGGTATTGTTGCAATGTTTATTACATTCTTTCCTTTCTTTTCTTCTTCCTCTGTAACCAACCTACTTCAAGTCTTCGTATCTTCTCCCCTAGATGACTGAAATGAGGTCTTTCTGTTTTTAGTCTATGCCTCCCTAGTCCATCATTCACATTATTTGATTAGTCTTCTCAATCTATTAAGATTGTCACTCTTTTACTCAAAAACCTTCAATCCCTATTGCCTAGGAAAAAAAAGCATCAACTTTTTTTTCTTTTTTTGAGTTCCAATGAACATAAATTTATTAGGCACCTAGTCATTGTTCTAGTCACTGGGGTAACAAAATTAAAAACAAAACAGGTCCATGCCCTGAAGGAACTGTAATTGTTCATTATTGGGATTGCAGAACAAAGTATAAACTCTTACTTCTGGCATTCATGACTTTCAAAAGCCAGTCTCCTATCCACTTTTCCAAACTAATCTCATAATAACTTCTTTTGCATACTCTTCATTTCAGCCAAACTAGATTTTTCTGTCCCTAACGTTGTGCTCTTCTCCCCTGTCTTTGTTCTTAGTTCATGCTGTCCTCTAGGCTTGAAGTGAACTCCATCCCTCATCCTCCAGCCCCAATTTCCGTCCTTTGAAGTCACTAATCTCAAGGAAAATTTTGTTTACAAAGTCTTTTTTGATCACTCTCTTCCCCACCACCCAACTGAAAGGGAAATCTGTTTCCTCAAATTTTTCACAATATTCTGCTGGAAATTTTCTGACATTTTGATCTTCTGTGTATTATTATAATAACTGTGATTTTCTGTCCCACAATTATATTTTAAGCCCCTTGACAGTTTTATATCTAGCACCCAGCACCTAACCGTGGTATACATACCAAGCTCTTTAAAGATATCAATTGAATTGAATTACATCTAGAATACATAAAAGGAAAATATTTTACCTTCATAAAATAAACCATCCACCAGTACCTATGGAAGTAAGAATGATGTATAAAACCAGGCATATTACCAAAGCTATATACTATAAGTTTCATTTCCAATGTTTCTACTAACTCCCTTTGTGACCTATAACAGAAAGTTTATCTCTTAGTGTGTTAGCTTCACTATTTGGAAAATGGGATTGTTATCCTCTGTCTCCCTCCCCCAGACAATTGGAATGATGAAAGAGTATTGACAAAGTGCTTTGAGGTTGACAATGGTTAGATTTAGGTTGCAGAAACAATTTCCTATGAGCTGAATAGGATTCCCCATGTCAAAAAAGAAAAAAAACCTGTTTAAAAAAAAAGTGAGAAATTTTCAGGTTGCCCCCATACTAATGTTGAATTCCATGAAAGCCAAAAGGATAAAACTTCTGAGCAGTCTGAAATTCCACACCATATTATATGAACTCTGAGAACAAAGTTATAAAGATCATAAAGATGATTAAAAAACTGTCTCACATTACTTGACTATACAGAAAACTTGATGATCAGACATTTAAAGCAAAATAATCAATTTTCCCTTCTCTGATTTGTTTTTTTTTCTGTAGATAAATGCATTGAATTTCAATACATCCATTATAAATTCCAAGATGGTTATCCATTATATAATTTTCGATTGCTATAAAAAATCTTATATACATATGCAAGACATATATTTTGTGTGTATATATGTAGAGATATCTATATCTCTACTTATATGTCATGTAAAGATATGTTTTGTTCATCTAGAAATCTCTAGATCCAAGCCCTCTAATTTCACTATGTTAATTCTACTACAAGTTGCATTTTATAAATCATTGGTTATCTAATATATTAAGAACATTCTAGAAATAGCAATATCCTAAAGATATATATCTTTCACTTTTATGTCTCTCACTTTCTCTCTGTCTCTTTTTCTTTCTGTCTCTTTTTCTTTCCATCTCTTGTCTCATTCTCTTTTTCAAGTTATTTTTACAAACTTGCTGGGAAACGTATTTATTGTAAAATTATTTGATGGAGAAAATAATCCAAAATTATTTCCATGGCATTTTTCCAACTTAATTTACCTTCTCTGACAAACCAATCAAACTTCTATCAGTCATATTGAAATTGAATAGAGATAAGATTATCAGTTGCTGATTCCTTTGTTTTCATTCACCTAAGTGTGAATATTGATTTATAAAACCCTATCTTGTGTTTGTGCACATTATTGTCTAATTTCTAGCAGATTCCAAATTTAAATCCAAGAAATACAGTAGGAAAAGAAATTATTTTTAAATACATGTGTACACATTCCTGTCACTGTTAGTTTATGTTCTTAAAATATCTAGAATCTTTAGGAGTAGTTACTATCAATATAGCTATGTGAAATTAATCTAAGATTAAAATTCTTCCATCATCCTCGGGATTTTCAGGGTTGGCATGAAATATAATATAAAATTTGCAACTATGTTGTATTAAAAAAGCTGAATTGAGTTAAAATAATTACTCTGGGGTAGGCACTGTAGAAAAATATAAAGGAAGAATAAGATGTTTCCTGTCCTCAAAGAGCTAATAATTTAATGAGGACACATGTCATAATAAGAAAACTAATAAGTTCTAAAGTATTCCATATCAATCAGAAGAGTTACAGGATTCACTGAAGAAATGAATTTGGACTAGATAAATCTATAGTAATTATTGGCATCATCTAGACCAGGGCTTCTTAAACTTTTTGCACTTGTGACCCCTTCTTCCCCCCTCTCCTCCCTCCCCAGTTTTGTCAGCATTCCCATCTATTTGCCTGAGGACACGCACAGTGCAAAGTGCGCATACATGCATTCAGAGCCCAGGCTGCAGTGAAGTTGCACAATGCAACGTGGGCAAGCGCTGCTAGAAACACCCGGGATTCACCACGTTTGATTTTGAATCATTGGTCTTTGCCTGTTCAGAAACTTTTTACTGCTGCTAAATTTTTTGCAGCTCTATATGGGGTCGTGACCCACAGGTTAGGAAGCACTGATCTAGATTGCATGACTGATTGGTGGGAAGGATTGGAGTGTTCCAGATGTCAACTGGTCATTTTTATGTGAGGTAACATTCACGTTCTCTATTTCTCTGGAAAAGCCAGGCACCAGTTGAAAGTTCCGCTCAATGTCCTTGCATCCATTAAGGCCCGAACCACTTTAATGAGAAAATTCAACCCTGAATAAGTCTGATTATTTAGGTCCTAGACCCAGCATGAACAATACCTACATTTTGTAGGCCCATGGAACAATTCTGAATGATGAATTGTTAATGCGTTAGGTAATTAACAATTTTTATTTTGGAATTGGCCCAGTTTCAGTGGTTTTTTTTTCCCCAACTTTTATCATGCCCTGGATGATGGGAATGGAGAACATATTTCTAAATTTACAAGTGACACCCAAGCAACTGGAGGACAGGTAAGACAACACGTGGCTAACACTTTGAACACTGGGATCACAATAAAAGGGCTATTAAATCAAAAACTTGGCCAGTTCCTATGGATATAAGATCATTTGTCCTTTTACCAAATAATGTTATAATTTGTTTATAGGTTTGGTCTAAGTAGAATGTGAACTTCTTACGGGTAGGACTTTTTTTCTTTTTTGTCATTATATAGCTACAACCTAGGACAGTGCTTTATATATAATAGGAATTTTATAAATTCTGGCTAAATGAATGAAGGTATTTTTTTTTTTCCGGCTGAGCTACTTATTTAGCTCAATTGAGAAATTTCATAGAGTTTCCCCAGATCTTAAGAAATATATGGTGACTTCCGGTACCAAGATGGCAGAGTGAGGAAGGAATTCTCTGAAGCCCTCCCATATTTCTCTCCAAACAACTAGAAAACTGTCTTAATTGGTTTAGGAGCAGGGAAGCAGCCAGACAGAAAAGGTCTATCTGCCTGGGGTGGGAGAGTAGCAAGGTCCTGGAGGAGCAGAAGCAGCAGCCAGCCTTACAGCAAGGGGTCTGCAGCAAGGCTCCAAAGCTGGGGCAATCCAAGAGCTAGGCCCATCACTCCTGAAGCCAGTGAGTGAGCAGTCTGCACAGAGCAGCAAGGCCCCACCCAACGACCTCATCCCCAGCACAAGCCACCATCAAGGCCTTGACCCCATTGCTGCACAGTAGTGAAGCCCCATCTTGGGGCTGGCAAACAGCAAGACCTGGCCCCTGGGGCCTATCAACAGAGAGACCCTGTTTCCATAGCAACCAAGCAAAAGAGTCCCACCCCTCAGGCAGAGCAACAACTCTGAGGTACCACCTCACACCTATCACAATGGCTAATATGACAAAAAAAAAAAAAGTTGGATGTTGGAGAGAATGTGGGAAAACTGAAGCACTAATGCGCTGTTGGTGGACTGATCCAACCATTCTGGAGAATAATTTGGAACTATGCCCGAAGGGCTACAAAATAGTGCATACCCTTTGATCCATCAATACCACTGCCAGGTCTATATCCCAAAGATATCCAAAAAAAGGGAAAAAGGACCTATTTGTACAAAAAAAAATTTAAAACAGCTCTTTTTGTAGTGGCTAAGAATTGGAAATCAAAGGGATGCCCATCAATTGGGGAATGGCTAGACAAACTGTGGTATGTATATATTTGTAATGGGATATTATTGTGCTATAAGAAATTACAAGCAGGATGATTTCAGAAAAACCCAGTGAGACTTACATGAACTGATGCATAGTGAAGTGAACAGAACCAGGAGAACTTTGTACACAGTAACAGCAATATTGTTTGATGGAGAACTGTGAATGATTTAGCTATTCTTAGCAATATAATGATCCAAGACAATCTCAAAGGATTAATGATGAAGCATACTATCCACCTCTAAAGAAATAACTGATATTGATTGAATACAGACTGAAGTATGCTATTTTTTATCCACCTCTAAAGAAATAACTGATATTGATTGAATACAGACTGAAGTATGCTATTTTTTACACTTTCATTTTTTTTCTTTGAGTCTTCTTGGACAAAATGACTAATATGCAAATGTTTTACATAATTGTACATGTTTAACCTATATATGATTGTTTACTGTCTCAGGAAGGGGGAAGGGGAGAGAGTGAGGGATTGAATTTGGAACTCAAAACTTTAAATAAAAAATGTTTTAAAAACTGGGAAAAAATAAAATGTAAGACTTTCCAGAAAAAGAGAAATATTTGGTCAAAGTTGATCATGTTGTTTGTGAGAAAATGAATAGATGTGGGCTACGCAAAAGTAAAATTATATGGACTTAGAAACTGAGTAGACATAGAGAACAGTCACTAATTGCTCAATGCCACCTTGAAAGGAAGTCAAAACTGAAGTGTCCCATGGATCTGTTCTTGGCCTATTTAACATTTTTATCAATGACATATCAAGGTATAGTTGGCATGCTTATTAAACCTGCAAATATTGCTTAAGCTGTAAGCGATAGCTAACACAGTGGATGACTGACAGGATTAGAAGAGATGTTGATAGATTCCGACATGGTACTGAATGTAAACAGATGAAATTTGATAAGGATAGTAAATGTTCAAATAGAGAAGTGATCTATCTTGTACATTTCCCTAGCCAGGTCACATCTAGAATGCAGTATTCAATTCTAGATGTTGAATTTTTGGATGGGTATCGATAAACTGGACAACGAGGAAAACGAGATATGAAGGATTTCAAACTCATGTGATATGTAGCTAGATGTAAAAGAATAGATATATGTAGACCACAGAAGAGAAGACTGAGGGGGAACATAAGAGCCGTCTTATGAAAAAGGGATTCAATTTGTTTTCTTTGATCTCCGAGGACAGTGCTATAAGTAATGGGTGTAATTTACGATGAGCAAAATTTAGGTTTGACGTAAGAAAAAACTTCCTAGCTAGAGCTATCCAAAATTATAATTAGCTAACTTAGGAAATAATAAGTTGCTCCTTTACTGAAGATCATCAGGCAGAAGGTATATACCTACATTTCACCTATGTTGTAGGGGATTTTTGTTATGGTTGTTACAGATTAGACTAGGTTGTTTCTGGGGTAACCTTCCAATTCTGAGGTTCTGTGATTCTGAAGTTGGTGAACCTAATATCGTATTGGTTTTTTGGGCTACTGTCTTAACTCTTGACTCATATTGAAGTTGTAGTCTATTAAAATTTCAGATTTTTTTTTCCAGAAAATCTTCTGTTCAGAGATGTCTGCCATTTTGTATTTGTAAAATTGATTTTTTGGAAACAATGTACAACTTTTTACTTTTACATACTAATTTTATCTTACTGAATTTGACCTAGTAGTATAGCTTGTCAAGATCTTTGTTTTTAAATTTTGACTCTGTAATTCAGTAACTAAACTGTATATTGCAGATTTATGTAACATGAACATAATAAATGTTCCATCTGTTTCTTCTTCCAAACCATTAGAATAATTTTTTAAACAGCACTGGGCCAAGGACAGATTCCTAAGACCCTCCACTAAACATGTTCTTCCAAACTGAAATTGAACCATTAATGAGAATACTTAGGGATCTACCCATTTGACAAGATTCAAATCCACCTAATTATATATAGAGAGCTGACATCTCTCTAACTTGATAACAAGGATAATATGATTTTTTAAATACTCACCTGAAATCTAGGTAAACTAGAGCAGGTTTCTCCAATCTACCAATTTAAAATTCCATTTAAACAAAGGAAATGAGATTAATCCATCATGATCTGTTCCTTATTAAGCTCTCTTGGCTATTACTGACCATCACTTCCTTTTCTGCTTCACTAGCCATCCTTTTAACAATATATTCTAGATTTTTTTCTAAGAAATAAAACTCACTGGTTTATAGTTTGAGGTTTTCATTGTTTCCTCCATTGTGAAAATTAGGACAGAATTTGTCTTGCCAGTATTTTGAGCCTCTCTTTATCTTTACAGAAATGTAAATATTACTATCTCTATTTCAATAGCCAATAATCACTCTGCCACTTCTTTCAGTACCTTTGAATGCAGGCCTGGAGACATGAATACATGAACAATACTTAGGCTCTTTCTTAATGTATTCTTTGTTATCCCGGGTATCAAAATTTCCATTAACAATTTTTGTTCAGTCTTTTCCAATCTAAATTTTATTCTCCTTGGGGAAGGTGGGGAATTAGGGGCAGAAATTTTTTCTTATTTTATTTTTTTTAGGCAATTGGGGTTAAGTGACTTGCCCAGGGTCACACAGCTAGTGAGTGTCAAGTGTTTGGTCTGAGGCCACATTTGAACTCAGGTCCTCCTGACTTCAGGGCCAGTGCTCTATCCACTACACCACCTAGTTGCCCCATAGGGACAGGAATTAACTAAAAATGTTGTAATATTTCCTTCTCTTAGTCATCATTTACCATTTTCTTGTCTAGTTCATTCAGTGATCTTATTCTTTCTTTGATCTTTTTCCCTTAATAAAACTAAAGTAAATAAGTGGTTAACCTCCAAACAATCATTTTTTGTCATTCTTCAAATTCTTTGTCAACCTCAACTAATTCTGAGATGTATCCTCTCTCCCTTTCCCCGGGACACCATTACTAAAACTATTCTCAATTAGCTTTGTAATGTTTTGGACTCCATTCTTTGCCGCAAACCCTTTCTTCAGTCCTCTATAACCATGTATTTACTTTTTAAACTAAGTTTATCAACAAGTTCCCTGCATAGGCACTTCAGTCTCTTTAGACAATTTCTGATTAAAATTGTTTCTCTTTGGGTATTGATTATTTTGTTCTTGAAAGCTTTCCATCTCTCCTGGCTTAACTTTTTCTGTACCTTTGTCAAAGGTTTAGAACATGGTTTCACCTATTCTTTCTACTATCCCTTTGCAATCTATTCTCTCTAAATTGAAGGCACATTTCAGACTGTAATAGTGGCTGGGTTGGGGTAGTGAGTAGAGTTCTTCAAGTCCTATTTATCTATTTACCATACAATGACTCATGTTTAGATGGATTTCCCAGTATAAATGTTCCTCTGCATTAAAGGATCTATGATTCTCTCTGTCTTTTTGTTGTTGTTGTTGTTGTTTGTTTGTTTGTTTGTTTGTTTGTTTGTTTTTTAAGCTTCGTCCTCATCCAGACATAGTACTCTGGCAAACGATCTGCAGATCTTCTAGATCTATCTCTGTCTTCTCTGAGGACACTCCTTCCTCAACTACCTCCTCCCAACTGTGTTTCCAATAAATAAATACAGCCAGACTACTAAAGGTCTGTGGTTAACACTGTTCACAAAGACAAAGGAAATATATTAAAAAATGACAAGTAAACAGACTCTCCTATTCTCTAAGAGAAAGATTTGAGGCTTCCTTGGGAGTGCCCAAGGGAAGAAATGAGATACAGGATTATCATCTTGGAGTTTACAGTACAGAAAGACTCAGAAACACAGAATGTATCTTGACTCACCTCTTGCCCAGAAAGGCCCAGGGTCCAAAAGCCTTGATCTGGACCTTCTGGCCCCCTTTCAATGGCTGCCTCTACCCTTGCTTCCATTCTTTCAACTCCACAATGGTTTCTCACGTCAATCACTAGCCTTCCCCTTCCTCCAGCTCCCTTTCTAGTTCAGTGCGTCCTCCATGTGTCTAGGGAGCTAGGTTACTCTTCAAGTCTCTCTCCAGGCATCAGTGAATGGACTTTTAAAGGTCACCCTGCAGACTAGTCTGTCATTCTCCATCCTGAAGATGGCATTGCTTCATTTCTAATTTACTCAAGGTACTCATTTGAATCTCATAAAAGAATCACCCGGGTGGATGTAACTTTTTTATATTTAGTTTAAAACCTTGTCATCCGGCCTAGCTTTGTAATTAGGTCTATGAAAGATCAACTCCTTATACCTTGTTTCCTCTCTTAATTAACAGTTTTAAAATGTACACTTTCATCATGTCCTCAGATGAATAATTCCTCCCCACTTCTCCATTTAACTAAAAGCTCCTTGTGGCCAGAATCTGTGGGGGTTTTTTAAAGTTTATTTTACAATATTCTGGACCTTGTATGTTGGCTTTTAATAAATATGAATTGAATTGAACTGAATCCCTTTGAATTCACATAATAGCAGTGAAATAAGATGTAACTACTATGCTTTATTCCATGATAACTGATCATCACATATATTCTCAGGTAAGAGAAATCACTAAATTTAGGTATGTAAACTCAAAGGTGTTGCAATCTAATTTGATGTAAATTTGATGAAATCATAGATCCTTGAAGCAAACTCCGTTTAGCTCTCCTTTATTAACAGCTGCTAACAGTGCTTTCTCTGGAATAATACCATGCCAAGGAGGAATAAGGGAAAAGGCAGAGAATTTAAAGGTTTCTTTCTTATTATAGAAGAAAGTAGGTAGTACAGTAAATTGGATAGCTATGCATAAAGACAACAACAAAAAAAGGAAAATCAAAATATTTCTGCACTTCAATTTAATCAAATGAATTGTTATCACTAATAGAGGAAACCTTCCTTTTCCCACTTTCCCTTCTAATCCTTAAAGCACAAGCAATATGGAAGCTGTATAAGCCCCGCACAGATTCTAATAGTAAAGGCATTAAATTTTAAAAGATAACAGGAGGGCTTAAAATACTCAAAGTACCATCTTTTTAGGCTTGGGTTTTTAAGTGAGAAGAAAATTCGAGCATTTGTACCAGATCAGTTATCTCCATTTCTACCTCCTCTCTCTGTCTGTGGTCCCAAATCTAGTGTTATTCCCAATATGTTTGTAGTAATAAAGAGCCATGAAGGGTTGCAGGATTATATGCATGTGTACTTTGGCGCTGGTTCATTTTACAAAACAAGTCTAACTGAAATCAGATACAAATTAAAGACAATTTGTCAGATTCTGTTGAGAGTATACTTAACGGGCTACTTTGCCTCACCTTGAAGTATAATAGGGCCTTGATATGGAATGGAAATAAAGATGTTCCTATAGCATAGACACCAGGAAAATAATAGACTATGAGCCGATTAGACACACAGAAAAAGCAGAAACGCTCACCCATGCATACACTTAAGAAAAGCGATTCAAAGAGTGACTCCTTATTAACTCTAATTAACTAGTAGACAGTTCTAGCAACTTAGGTTATGTTATTTTGTGTTACCTTATTAGGAGATTTTGTTTTCTGGGACACAGAGCTTCTTTTTCTTCTTTTTGAGGGTATAGTTTAAGATGCCAGGAGTATAGGAGTCAGATAATGCTTTTTTTTTTAAAGCGTGCTCCATTACCTTAGCAATTATTTAGTTCAGTTTTCTCCATCCAATGTAATAAATACCCATGAGCAAAAGCAGTTTTTAGTGCCTTTTATACCAACAAAGTTTCTCCGGATAAGTCTCACAAGTTTGGTTTTAGAATTACATGATGCCAGTGCCTATATCAATGGAGCAGGAAGTGCATTCCATCCATTTCATGCTGGAGCTTAAAAGACCTTCTCCAGAGGGGCAGTTTGGTCAGGGATTTTAAAATCCTCTGCTGGTTTGTGTTAAACTGTGAAACATGTGACTAATATAACATTAAGTAGAACGATACTTTCTAACAAGGAAGGTTAAACATAACTCAAGCATGGTGAATGGAAGGAATCACAATATCTCTCCTTAAGGGAACAGAATGACATTTTTCTTTCGAGGTGGGTAGGAGATGGGAGGGAAGGTAGCTGGTATAGATGTACATTCATCAACATATATTTATATATCGCTTTAAGATTTCAAAGTGCTATACATATATTGTCTCATTGGCTCCTTACCAGAATACTAGAATAAGATGCTATTGTTTTTCTCATCTTTCAGCTGCAAAAACAAAACAAAACAAAACAGAGACTCAAAGAGGTTGAGACCTGCTCCGTGTTACCAAGGTAGTCTATGCCTGACTTCCATGGGATTTGAATCTTGATCTTCCCAATTCCACATTCAGAACTCTTGTCTATTACACCCATGATCGTTTAGATTTGAGTTACGGTTGTATCCCTATAGGAATTTTGAGAAGGAGTTAGCAGTGTCTTTGTCTTTTCAAGGCCAATGTAAACATGTCATTGAGATCTCAGGAGACTTGACATAAAATCTATGCAGCTATCTTAGTCAAGTGGTATGAAATTTGTATTCATGGAAAGATAGGAATGTGTACATGTTTCATTTATGTGTTCTTTTTTTCTTTGAAAAAAAGAAATAGACAGCTCAGTTGATACTACAGATTCAAAAATGAAAACTGAATTCTGTAATAGACTAATACAGTGAACATTCATTACATTATCAATTAAAATTGGAAAACCATGATCTAAGAAGCAGTAGTTACACTAGACAGTTCTGACACCATTTCTGATCAGCTTCTTTGGAAATGTAACATGTCATTTTAATTGGATCCAGAGCTAGTTCTGTGATGAGCTAGCACACAGCTTGAGCTCATTCTCTAAAGTTCTATCTGTGTAGCATCTGCAAAAACATGGAATTGGAAAAGATGATTTACGTGCTACCACCAACGGAGAATGAGCATATGTGAGTGACTGTCCAAATTCATTGGTGTATTGACATGGCCTGACAAAACTTTGTATGGAAGGTAATATTTTATGAAACTAAGAACCCCTGCTGTGTAGCAATGTTGCTAATTGTTCTTTGGGGAATGAAGCTATAACAACAGTTAATTAATAGGTTTCTAACATCTGCAAAAAAAAACTAATTGAAAGTATTGATAAGGATAAATCTGCTGTCCTTAGGTTAATAGATTATATCATTTAGGGAAATCTGTAAAACCAAATAAGTGCCATTTCCATTAAAGCTGCTTTTAACTATATTTCCTTAAGAAACATGTAATTTCCTTTTTGTTATTCACTCATATATTAATTTAACAAACATCTACAAATGACCTACTTTCTACATAGCATCTTGTTCCCTGTTAGAAGAGATTCAAATATAAATAACTCTAACACATAGCATTACATGATATGTGCATTAGAGAAGTAGATAATAAAACACTATGTGAGATCTGAGGGGAAAGTCATTACTTTTTTTTTTCCCCATGTAAGCCATGCAAAAAGATTTATACATTTGCCCTTCAACAAGTCCTTTAAGGGTGAGGGTGAAAAGACTGTTAAAGGCAAGAATTATCCTGAAACAGGATAGTGCAATCAATGAGCCCTGGACTTGGAGAGACCGTTAAACTTGAAGCCAAAGGCCCAGGTTTTGGTCACAGATCTGCCTTTTATTCTCTGGGCATGTCATGAGACAATTCTGAGCCTTCAGTTTACTCATCTGTAAAATGGAAACTGATACTTACCCTACCTGTTTCATAGGATTGCTGTGAGGAAAGTTCTTTATAAACCTTAAAGAATTATGTAAATTTGACTTAGCACCAATAATAATAATAATAAATTGTAACATGTAATATATACCTTGATGTTTCTAATATTGAGAGACAGGTGAATCTCCTCCTATGCCTCTGATTGATTAAAGAGGAAAGCAGAAAAAAACAAAAAAGTAATAAAACCTATTTAGATTTATTCCCCACCCCCAACGTTTTTCAAAAATAATGATTTCCAGAGTTGGTTAGTACTTTTTTTTTTAACATGCTTAGCATTCAGTCCTATGGCAAAACTATTTCAAGGAGGTCATAGTTGGAAAGAGAGCTTATTGTTTCTACCATCCAGGGAACTAGCAGCTACATATCTGTCATATACTGATTTGATTGTAGAGGTCCATGGTTGAAATGGAAATACGGAATTATTGGATCTCTACATAGCAAGCTGGGAGTTAGATACCTGAGAGAGAAAACCTGACAGGAAAATATTTGAATGACCTATCACAGTTCAGCTGCTACACTAAGTAGCTTTGGACAATGCTCCAGTGAATACTGTAATAGCATGAGATGGCAGTTTTAATGTTGCAGCAGATTAGAGAAGGAATGAACCAGTTCCGTGAGACTTCTAGGGAAGAAGAAGGAATACATTCCACACGAAATCACAGCTTCATAGTTGAAGTCATCTAGTCTAAGCCATACCTGCATTGGAATGCAGGTCCTAAAGTCCTTAAGTCCTAAAGATCAGGCATGCAGCCTCTGCTTGAAGACCTCCAATGAGGAGGAATTCACTACATCTAGAGCCTGTCTGTTCCATTTTTCTATGGCCCTAATCAGTAGAAGGTTTTTCTTTATATTAAGCTAAAATCTGCTTTTCTCCAACAAATATTCCCAGTTCTGCCTTTTGGGGACAAGGAGATTGATCCTTCTTTCCAGTGATATCCTTCACATACATGAAAAGAGCTTTCAGGTGCCACTCAGTGAAGGCTGCTAAGGTTGTGCAGTAGGTAGAGTGCTGGGCCTGGAATCAGGAAGATCTGAGTCAAATCTGGCCTAGCTTTGTGACCCTAGGCAAGTTGTTCAACTCCTTTTTGCCTCAGTTTTATCATCTGTATAATGAGAATAATAATAATAATAATACCACCTACCTCTCAGGGTAGTTGTAGAAATGGTAAGAATCAACTGAGATAATATTCATATAGCACTTAGCACAATGACTGGCACTTAAAAGGTGCTATATAAATAATTAGCTATTAGTGTTAGTCTTCTCTTATCCACACCATTCAACCAAGCTTCATATTACATGATTTCAAGGTTTTTCCTCTATTCTGACTACCTTCCTCTAAATGTCTTCCAGATCATCAGTGTCCTTCCTAAATTGATAGCCAGAGCTTATCACAAATCTTCAGACGAATTTGACCAGTATAGAGTATAGCATCTCCCCTATTGGACACTAGCTTCTCTTAATATAAACTAAGATCATCTTATCTATTGTGGTTACCATATTACACTGAATTTAAAATCTTTATATTTTTATCATATAAATTGTTCTCTGGCCTCAACTTGTATTGGTAACATTAATTTTTTAACCTAAATATATGGTTACATTCATTTCTATTATATTTTAACTAATATGAATTCATCATTATGTTAATATGATCTTATATTGTGAGATTTAAATTCAAATACATTGAACAAAAATAGGTTAAATACATATAATCTACAATGCACTGTGGCAAATGCTAGGGATAAATGAAAATGAAAAATAGTTCTTTGTCCTCGAGGATCTTATGACTTATTGCAGAGTATAACATGGAAACAGATAAGTAAATAGAAGATAATTTGAAGAGCGAGATGACACTAGCAACTAGGGGCATTAAGAAAGACTTCCCATAGGATATGGCATCTGAACAGAGCTTTGGAGGAAGTGAAGTTCAACTCATGTTGAAATGAGAGTAAACCCCAGGCAAAAGGGGACAGCCTTAACCTAGTATTCTAGCCAGTTGAAGTCTCTATGTACCTTGACACTATCATTTACACACTGAAAATAGTTTTTGATCAGATCATAGTTTCTGATTTTTATGCCTTGTCTGGATAAAGAAAAAGAAATACTAGATTGGTCCATGACAAACTGGAAAGAATCACATTACTCTCCTTGAATAAGTAAGGAGATCTGTTTTACTTCAGGGGATGATTCATTCACATTTGTCTTACATCAGTACAATATTTAAAATCTTATGCCAGTGGACCCTTCACATTCATATTTAATGCCCTCTTCAGGGGACCTACCCCTACAACCCACATTCTAATTTTTGATTTTCAATGAGATGACTATCACGAGTTCAAAGTTCTATATGGTTCCTCACTAGTAAAAATATAGCTCACAACCCCAATACATTCACTTTTAATAATTAGCAGTTGACACCATTATCTCAAAATAAAGAGATATACTAAAAATGGCACAGGATGAACAATAGTAACAAAATAACCTGTCTCTCTGTCTCTGTCTCTCTCTCTTTCACACACACACACACACACACACACACAAACACACACACAGACACACAAACATCTGAAGCACATTCCCACTCCCTAATAAACAAAGATTCATTCCGTGTCCCTGCTTAAGCCCATAGTGCTCCACTTAATCTGTTGACAATAAATATATAGCTAGGTGTCTATCACAATTTTAAAGGCTTTCAATGAGGGGAATTTTTCCATGTCTCTTCACTTTTTTTTCTAGAAAACTGAAACCATTGGTGAAACAAGCAATGTTTTACTTTATATTGTTTCATGGAATTGACTTCATTGTTTGATATCATCTAGACACAACAGACACTATCTCTTAAGTTGCCTGCTTTATGTTTAACAGCTTTCACTTGGGTGAAAATCTTTCTTTGAAATTCAATCTCCCTTTTTATTTCTTTGTATAGCAAATTCTCAGATTCATTGGAGACAGATATAGTCTTCTGTTGACCTCAGTGGAAATGAGAATACTTGGCCAGTAGTCTATGTATATCAAAAATATCTTTATGTGTTCCAATGCCAACTTATTAATTTTTCTAATTATAATTGACTCTATTATAAATTTTAGCTATGAATTCAAGTTCCTTCTATGTAGAAAAGTAAAATGCTTAAAAACAATATCTTCAGCTCTGGTCTTGGAGTCAGGAGGATCTGAGTTCAAATCTGGCCTCAGACACTTGACACTTACTAGCTGTGTCACCCTGGACAAGTCACTTAATCCCGATTGCCTCACCAAAAAAATAAAAAATAAATAAAAAAATCTTCTCAATAGAATCTCTCTGAAGTGCAGTGGAGTTTAGCGATTAGCAGAAAACTCTGTGTATATTTGACTAAGTTTCTTGTTCCTGTTAAAAAGGAATAGCAGCATTCCCAAGCACAGATGCTAGAACAAAGTCTAGTTTTATTTTTTTATATTTTATTTTGCATTTAGTATTGATTCATTAAGTGAAAATACATAATCTAGTTCATCTTTACATTTTTTAGGTTGTTGTTGTCTTCCTTCTCAAAGAGGATCACGATGTCATGACTTACAAGTGAATTGGATTTAAGTGAGGGAGGGCTGTGCAAAGTCACCAGTCTCACTTTCTCCTCCAGAACCATCTGGGTCCAGTGGGAAGATATAGATCAGTATGACTAGAGATAGCCCCACACATTTTTAGGTAACATCTAAGTAAAGAGATAATTACACTGCCATATTCTAGCTGAAGAAACAGGTGGTGAAATCTATCTTAAGCTGAAATTGCTGAGGTCTCCTATATAATGAAACTTTTTTTTTTGCTTCTACTCCACAGAAAATTCTCCATTAGAGTGGAGAAAGAGAAAAGAGGTGAAGAATAGTTTTTGGAAAATTCTACATGAAAAATATGTCACCTTTCTGCCCCTCCACAACAACTTGCTTTTTGTAGTCACAAATATATTGGTATAAGGTCCAAAATTCTCTAATCTACTAGAAAAACCACTGAGGCAGAGCTTTGAGCCACTAACCAAATATTAAAGGGACCAGATCCCTTCAAGGAATGGGACCCAAATCTTTCTCATGTTGTTATATGCTTCCTTTTTCCAGGGCCTTACTTTCGTGGGGTTTGATAACCAGACACTCAGAAAAGGCAAAGTAAAATATAGAGTCTCATTGGTTAATAGACCTTGTTTTTGACCCTCTAGGAGGGCCAAAAATGATGCATCAGCATGGGTGGTAACAGGCTAGGAAAGGCAAGAGTCATCTCCAGTGACTAAGTGGTCATAAAATGGGAATAGCAAGGATCATCTCTACTGACAAGGTGATCATAAGATGGTCCTTTGCTCATGCTGGGCAAGAGAGGGTGGTCCAAAGGTACAAAAATAAGTGGGAGGATTTACCTTATCATATTAGGGCATTCCACTCATGCTAGGTTTCATCATCAGCATTCTTATGGTTAGGCAAGTGAACTTTATAACTACTAGTTCACAGCTCTGGGGCCTAATATACAGAGCTTATAATCACTAACCCTAGGCAGTCATATCAAACTGATTAATACTGATTGGAATAAAATAAGGGTCTAATTAATCATTTATCACATTGGTCAGAAGATATGAAAACACTTTTATGAGAATACATGTAATAAAACTTTGGGGAAAAATGAGCTTGTTCGTATCAAGTGATTGAAGTCTGTAAAAATTAATGTCAATATGGTTTCATGCATTTAAAAAAGACCTGCAAAAGTGAAAAAAAAGTCAGAAATTTGAAGTCACAATTTTTTTTTGGCCAAGCAGGACTGCTTTCATAAGCCTGCATCTGTTGTAAACAGACCAGACGGATACACACAGAAATAGAAGGCTTCAAAGAAAGAGTGTGATTCACATGCTTTGCTTTAATAGCAGTAGCAAGTTCTCTTTTGAAGTGGATCCGTCTTCAGAGCAGGTGTTCTAACGGTGCCATCCAGCAGCTGAAAGTCAGCTCGTGTTTGAAAGCATGCCAGCTTGATGGCCATTAATTGAAAAACGATGAGCATCCAGTATCATAGGAAGGAAAATTGCACAAAAGAGCGAACCTTTCCTGAGCCTCTTACTATGGAAAACAGCAGAGGGAGCTGTCAATCTTCTGAGAAATAAAGGCAGAAAGTGTTCAGGCTCACTGATGGGCACTTTAAAATGCTTGGTTGGACAGAAAGTGTGGTAACACACCAATGATAACATCCCCTTAAAGGATATGCCTGGGTAGGTGTTTATATAGCCATATATTAGTGTGCATATGTGTATTACATAATTTTCTGTGTAGTTTGTGTATGTGTGTGTGTATGCACATGAATGTGTATGCACACATGTATACACAAACATATTATATATACATTATATATATCCAAATATAACTTATATAAATCTTGTTCCTTGTTTGTATGCATGTGTGTGTATTTGCCTGTGTGTCTGCATGTGTGATCTAAGAGAGTTACCTAGGGCACTGAGTGGTTAAATATCAGAAGACTTGATTTCAAAGTCAAACTCTCATGCTTATGACTATATGACTTTAGACAAGTCACTTAATATCCCCTAGCTGGAGTTTCCTTAACTGTAAAATTAATATATTGGACTAAATGGTCACTGAATTCCCTTGTAGTCATAGATCGAAGATGTATGACTTGTCTGTATGTGTCAGAAATGGGACTTACACCTAAGCCTTCTTAACTGTAAGGCCAATTAATTATCAACTACTTCTCACTGTCCCAGTTTATATACATGGTATATAGTGTCCAACTTAGCAAGATGACATAATAAATAGAGCACTGGACTTGGAATCAATAAGAGCTAACTCCAAATCCTTCTTAGATACTTACTCTCTATGTAACCCTGGGCAAGTCACTTAAACTCTGTCAGCCTCAGCTTTATCATCTTTAAAATTTGGATCATAATAGCACCTATCTTAAAATATTACATAAATGTCAGCAACTGTATGGATATAATTGTGTTTGTATGGATATGTCAGTAAATTTAAAAACTTCACTTAAATGCTGAATAATATTAAATGTTGGAGACACAAGTACCACAACAAAGATATTCTCTGCCTTCAAGGCAATTACATTAAAAAGAGGGAAATAAAACATATTGGGGAGCAGTGACCAGGGAGGGATGGTGAGTGGAGCCATAGGAGAATAAGTTGACACACTCTTTCTAGTAGCCAGGGTAGTATTGATTTGATTACAGCTCTGAAACAGGAAAGAGGAAGTTCAGAGTGGTCAAAGATAGACAAGAAAATGACCATAAAATAAAGTAAAATGTGGCTGGGGCCCACCTTGATGTTATGGGACACGAGTCACTCACTAATTAGGACAGCAGGGTTCCCTACCTCCCCTCTCACTCTTCTCTCCTCTCTGCCCATAATATCTCCTTTGGTGGTCTCATCAATTCCCATGGGGTCAATTGTCATCAGATGTAGATGATTTCCATATCTTTATTTCTCACCTTTGCCAACTAGCTAGCTAGAATCTCAAAACACTTATTCTGATCATTTTTTTCAAAACATTTTGTTGTACTTTCTGCCAGTTCCTTTTATCTTATTTGACTGTTAGTCTCTGATGTACAAAGAAGCAGGTCCACATGAGGTCTCTAACCTCATAAACACAATGGAGAAACTACCGTAGTCAGAGATAAATTCATATCCATAAACATAGCAGGCTTATCCAAATCTCTTACTGTCTCTAAGCTTCTGTATATTTAAATATACACACCACACATATGCACACAAACATATATCACTGATATTTTTCTACCCCTTCCTTTCAAATGGCTTTGGGAATGTGCCTTAGGAGTACAGCAGGATTTGTTAGTGAGCCTACTGAGCCATAGTGAAGGGTTTCAGTTACAGGGTTTTGTTAAGCACTCAAAAATGATCATTATGTGGCAACAGACAGATTTATACAGTGTCAACTTGCTACTTGAGATGTGGTACAGATCATCTCTTTTCACTTGATTGCTAATTGCCCCAGGCAAACCTTTTGAAAAGCTAGCTGAGTGGTAAACTACAAAATAATATGGAGATACTAAACCGAGTGGGAGCCTCAGAAGAATGCTAAATTTGTTATTAGAAAATGCTTTTTGATGTATGCCATGGAGGCAATTAAAAGTGGCGCCTTTATATTATGAAGTGTCTGCTTGCATTTGTTCAGAGAGATGATACAGTAGTAGGTCTTGCCCCACTAGTGTGTGTGTGTGTGTGTGTGTGTGTGTGAGTTTTCTTTCCAGGCTATAGATATCGTGTGTGTGGGGAGGTGGGAGTGTATTTTCAGGCTACAGATACCATTATCCAATTTACTGGCATAGAGTGTGGTGATAGAATTCACTGGCAGGAAATTTCATAGGAGGGACTTTCCTTCCCTACCTCCAACCACCATTTAAAAAATTTTCCCTATTCTTCTTCCTCATTTTCTGTACCTTATTATAATGTGGAAGTGACCTGGACTTCAAAGAAATCAGTATATTAAAGCAGAAAAAAACTGACTGGAGTCAGAGAAGCTAGGTTCTGATTCTGATGGGATGTTTGGGTACCTGTGCTTGGACCCCGATTTCTCCCTAGCCTCAGAAACACTATCCCTGGCAGTTTGCCCCCAGACCAAGGACACTGTGCCTAGTAATTACTCATGAGTGTGCCCCAGCAAGACATTTATCTCTCCTTGGTGCACTTAGACAAAGCTGGGTGAGAGAGTGATGGGCTGCTCAGGCCCCAGCCCTAAGATCATGTCTCTGGAAGCCTCCCAATTTCTTAGTAGGCTCCTATCCTGTAAGAAAATTTTCTCTTGTTGCAGAATGCATTCTCTCATCAGGACAGAGAGAGGGATGCCTAGCCCAAGGATTTTTGTCCCTGGCTGACCCAAGGAATTTTCCTCCTTCCAGATCCCCAAGGTCCATGCCTCTGACAACTCCCTCAATGTCTGGTATACTCCCTACACTTTCCTATCCATAGCTCCCAAAGACACCTAGACCTTTACATTATCTTATCAGTATCCCTGGCATTCCTTTCCCATGCCCTTTTCTGTATAAACCCCAGCTCCATCCTCAGTCTCTCACAGGTTCCTTAAGAATCCTTGCCTGCTGAAAAGCATAACAATAAATCTTTGCCAACTTAACTTAAAGAGTGCTTGAGTCTGTCAATTCATTCCAGATGACCCCATCCTGTACTCTGGTATTTGAGGGGTCTCAGCCCCTCAGACCACAATAATTCTACCTCTGCTACTTCTACCTATGCAACTGGGCAAGTCACAACCTCAATGTGCCTCAGTTTCACCAACTGTAAATGTAGCTGGGCTAGATGATCTCATAGGTCCCTTTCAGTTCTACATTTATGATCCTGTGCAAAGTCCCACGGAGGTAATACAAATTCCAGAAGGTCCTATTGTGCTGAGAAATTGGGAGGCTTCTAGAGACATGATCTTAGGGCTTTTTGGGGCTCAGGTGACACTACCCCATCACTATTAAGGTAGAAAGAGTTGGCATACCTCTTCCTCCCCCTCCACCATCTTCACAGTAATTTCAATATCTGTTAACCTTAGACCAGCCTCACTATTTAGAAAAAATAACAACAAAAAACTTGTTGGCAGTTTTGTTTGATCACTGAGTGGGGAAATTTATAGCCTGATTATTTGACAAATACTATTTGCAAAAGGGTAAAGGAGGTATGATTGGCATTGATGGAGTCAGTACCCATTCTACCTCCCCACTTCAAGAAAATCAAGGATTCATTGAAGCTTGGTGTTTTGAGGTCTAAGTAGGGGTGTGCTGGAGCCAGCTCAAACCTCAAGCACTGACTGTTAAATATTCAATGTGAGCATTTACACCTGGGAAATCAGGAACTGCTAGAGATCAGAGCTTGATTTATTGTTTTGTTGCTGTCTAAAGACACTTAATATGTCTTTTTTTTTTAGAGAGAGAGAGTTGGTTGTTACACACTTGCCAGCACACCACTAGGTCTAAGGAATTATTGGAAAGAGATCTTCTGAAAGAGTTGAGGTGTATGGGGAGGGGATAGGTGGAAAATAATTTAAAGAAGTACGTTTAGAGTAATACTTTTCAAACAAAAGTCTCAATGGAAAGAATGAATCTGGAAATTCCAAGTGAAAGAGTCTGAAAGAAGAATACATACTCCCCCCTCTTTTTTTGGTCCTCTTAGTGGGGAGGATTGTTCTGTGTTCCCTGATTAATTGCCGTATTTCTTAGGCTTGCATATTTCCATCAGCCATTCAGTCTAAGTGACTTGTCTTGACGGCCTAATTATCCTAAGACGAATTCTAGTAACCTTTTTACCAGAAAGAAAGGACTACATTTAGATTACACATAGTGTAATCTATGTCATTGTATCATTGTTCCAATAGCATATACATCTTCATTGAAAGTCCAGTTAAGGCACACATAATTTTAAACCATTTTTCATGCAAGCACGTTCTATAGAAAAGATCATTGTGCATCTGTATTTTGGATTCTAAGGCAGAGATCACCCCCTTCTCAAGCCCCTCTGTGTCCCTGTGTGTTCTGTCCACATTTAGGCCTTCAAGTGACTTCAAATGATCATCCAACATAGAATAGATATAGGGAAGAGCAAAGGGAGGTCAGGAAAGATATTTACAATAGTTGAAATAAAGCTCCCCTGTTCTATCCAGCCTACTTCTTTGAAAGCCACAGTGCTTTGGAATTGAAGGGCTCAAGGGAAGATCAAAGTATGACAGGGGTCAGTAAATGTCATTGTCCTAATTTCATTTTTGCCTTGAACTATGGCAAATGGCACAACTAGATGGTCTAGATCGCTGGCAAATTGCCTCAGTTCTGGCCTCAAGCTCTGGACTCTGAACACTTGAGTTCAAATCGTGTCTCTAATACTTATTAACTGGGTGGCCTCAAGGAAGTCACTTCACCTCTCATTTTAGTTCATTTAATGGTAAAATGGGGATAGGAATATTTGACTATTTACCTCAAAGAGAGGTGAAGATCAAGTGGTATAAGGTACTTTGCAAACTTTCAGGAGCAATATAAATGCCATTAATTATTATCATTGTGAATAGTATATTATTATGTCTCACCAATGCTACTTAGCTTATGGACTTGGTCAACAACGTCTTTTTTGGACCTCAGTTTCCTCCTTTGTCAAGTGAGGAGGCTGATCCTAGATCAGGGGTTCTGAACCCTTTTTGCGTGTCATTGAACCCAGGGATGTTCTAGAACCAGCTCAAATTGGTTCTAAAGAGCCAATAAGTTTTCAATGTGAGCATTTACACATTGGTTTTAAAAACAAGCTAATAATCAGAGCTTGATTTATTGTTTTGGTGATTGTCTGGAGTTAAGAAAGTGATGGAGAAAATGTTAATAATGCAGATTAAATTTAAAAGCATCTCTTTTTCAGAGAGCTGATTGTTAAACATTTATCAGTACTCCCTGACAAGCTGAGACTCAGAGAGAAAGTGACTTATCCAGGGATATGTGGATAACAATGTCAAGCTTGAAGCTTAAACTCAGATCTAAGTTTAAATGCCTTGTCTTCCAAAGCCAGTGATCTGTCATCTACATCAAACTGTCTCTTCTAAAGACATTACATGCCAATGCAGGGGCTACTTGAATGTTATTGACACCTTTAAAGGGGAAAAACAAACAGAGTCATCTGGCAGAAATTGTCTTTCTTACTCTGGCTCTAGTTTTTATTCCTTTACTACTTATATTATACCTACACAGATCAGATTCATGTGAGTTATTAGCCCTGAACAAGTTGAATTAGCCCTGAGCAAGGTGTTCTCCAGCTGAAGATTGCTTATGATGAGTATAGTAAATTTATCAGAAATCATGCTGAATATAAAAGCCATATTAATAAAACATCAGATGTCACTCTTAAAAGCCAGCAAATATTCCTTATAGAAGTAACAAATAAACATAAAATGACAGAGCTGGAAGTGATGTCAGAGGACATCTAGCTCAACTCATTTCACAGATTAGGAATCCTCAGAGAGGGGAGGTGACATGTTCAACATGACATAGATGGTCACTGAGAAGGCAAGATTTGACTTTAATTTAGTAGATTTATTATTGGGAGCTCCTTAAAACACAAGGATCTTATTTTTTGTAGGAGCTACTTGGTATTTTGCTAAAGACTCTCATTTTCTGTTCTTTATCCTTTTCTCTCTTCTCCCCCAAATCAGCGAGAATTTATTAATATCTTAAAATGTTCCAGTTCTTCCTGGGGATACCAACACAAAAAAAGGAACAGCAGACTCTGTCCTTGAAGAACTTATGTTTTACTGTACACTTTTAAGTATATGCAAAATAAATGCATAAATATTTTTTAAAAAAGCAACAGAAGAGAAGGAGTGGAACTTTCAGTTGATGGGATCAAGGAAGTCCTCATGTAGAAGACAGTGCTTGACCTGAGCACTGGAGGAAACTAAGAATGACTGAGTCTC
This sequence comes from Vombatus ursinus, assembly GCF_900497805.2. Lineage (NCBI taxonomy): Eukaryota > Metazoa > Chordata > Mammalia > Diprotodontia > Vombatidae > Vombatus > Vombatus ursinus. Next base: position 18,992,511 of record NW_020954548.1, read on the forward strand.
TTAGATGAGAGGTGTTAAATTCCTACCTGCAGACCTTCCTAAGCACTGTCAAACCAGATTAAAATATAATTGGGAAATGTTTAACTAAATAAGTAAACATATGTTACATAGGTAAGGCTAACTTGTGGTTTTCTAAATCAATATATGGGCTACTGGGATTCCTTTCTATTTGAGTTTGACAGCTGGGATCTGTTTCAATTTGAGTTTGTCTTAGACCATCATCTACTACTATTTACTTACTTCCTAAGTGTGTGATCTTGAACACGGTCACTTAACTTCATTTAGCCTTAGTTTTCCCATCTGTAAAATGGATGGAAGAGGTCTAACTTGAGGGATTCTAACTAAGGACACTTTCTAGATCTTAGCCACCTTTTGTGTTGGTTGGTTTTCCTGTTCATACTGAACTTTTTTGCATATTTTTCTTGGTATTGCATCTTAAATAAAACCCAAAGGAAACACTCCAGGCAGGGGCATATCCCCACTTGCATTAAGGTAATTCATCTCCACAGCAACACAAATTATGGAAGCTTAATGGCCTTTTTCTTTCTTTGAAGATTTTTGGCTTAGTGTATTCTCCCCCCCAAAAAAAACTCTTTTAGTTATTTCTTTTAGTAATTCATCTAAATGCTGAGAGCTTCAAAAGAAATACAATGAACTAAGAAAACAGAAAATATTGCTAATGGACTCTGAAAACAGCTGTAGGCATAATTATGAGATTCACTTTTTAATTTGGAGGATTTTGCAAATTGCCTAAGATCAGTTATTTTCTTTGCCCCCAAGAGAATGTCACTGTTCAATTTAAATTAAGGTGTGTACAGCTTTCTGCGGTAGAGACCAGATTGTAATTATTTACATACTCAACCATGAGAGGCAGCAAAGTAGAATGGAAAGACAACTGACCTAGGTGTCAGAAGAACTGGGCTGAAGTCCTGATTCTGGTACTTGCTTGACTTTGGATAAGTCATAACTTCTCTAAGCCCCAGTTTTTTCATCTTTATAAGGTGGAGAATAGTAATACCTAGACAATCCATTTCAAGGACTGACTTGAGGACATATGTTGATGCAAATGATGTCAATGTTGATGTGGATATAGATATGGATTGGGTCTGGACTGGTGATGTCATTTGTGTAGGGAAATCCCAGTGGGGAAAATCCTTCCTCTCCCTCTCCTCAATACAAATTGGCAACTATTTTGAAAGCAATAGATTAGAAAGTTGATTGAGGAACTGAATGGTTAAGTGTTTTGCCCTTATGTGTCAGAGGTGAGATTTGAATACAGGTTTTCCCCCCTCTGGATGTGGCTCTCTACTGACCTCACCATGCTTTTTTTTTTTTTTCAAAGTGGTATGAATACAGTATTAAGGGCAATCACGGGGACCATTTCCAAGCTGACCTGGAGCCCTAGCCAATAAAGTTGGCCCCATGATAAGTCTATATCTAGTGACTTTGGCCTCTTACTGAAGGACATGTGTAAACAGAAGCTCATGATTTGTCCTTTGGTCTCTGCCATTGGGTGTCCATGCCACAGAAGGTTAGCCATTAAGCATGAAGAGCTGTCCACTGAGCAAATTTTAAAATTGTAGACAATTTCTGTTATCTCTCTCTTTTCCTATCTGTTGAACTTCTCAGGACTCTTCAAATCCTTCTTCTGACTTTCAGCACCCACACATGTGAGTGAGCATATAGTGTTAAACTCAAACAAAAATAGATCTCTGCAACCTATGGACCACGAATTAACATTATCTATATTGTATTGTATTTTTATTTATTTTGTTAAACATTTCCAAATTACATTTTAATCTTGTTCAGGAAGCACTCTGGAGTGTTTGATACCTCTGGTCTAGAGAAGTCTCAGTCTGGACCACACATTTCTGGCTACCTCTTCCTCTATGTTTCCTTCCCTAATCATAAATGACTAAATGGGAATTCTTTAATGGGATCTTCTAGCCTTGGAGGCAACCTTGTAAGTTTGTGAGGCTGGGAGCTCCTGGGTTCAGTGCTGTTTGCCAGCAAGTAATGATCTCTAAAACAACTGTTTGGAAGACAATATGACCAGTGCCAGGAGAATGAGTCACACACTTGCTTGCCAGAAGATATGAACCTGGAGTGAGACGCTCAGATGGTATAGAGGTAAAAGTTAATTGATTGTTCAGCAGTCTCACAGTGTTCCATGCCTTAATGCATTAACTATCAACTTTTTATAATGCTCAGAATTAAGGCTTAGTGCATCATGGTTTATGTGTTAGAAAACTGGTCCTTATGAGTCTTTTTGCATTTTAAGTCTGTGTGTGCGTGTGTGTGTGTGTGTATGTGTGTGTGTGTGTGTGTGTGTGTGTGTGAAGGAAATGAATAGCTCATCTATATTAGAAATGCTCTGTATAGTGAGTACCTTTCTAAAAAGAATTCTGTTCACTCTTAGGCTAATTCTATTGTAGATATAAGTAAAACATAAATGCTAAGAGATTTCTCCCTGGGGATCTAGGATGGAAACATAAAGACTCATGGTCAGCTCTCCTCTTCCCAGTGTTGAACTTAGGTTCCTAGTCTCTGTGAACCAAGAACTGGGGAAAACAAACAAACAAACAAAAATAGAAATCCCTCCCCCCAAAACGGGCCACAGGTTTTATACTACACATGATATATATCTCTGGTGTGTTTTTTGGACCAGACCTATGATTTTACTAGTGTATCACTACCAGTGAGGAAAATATCTTTACCAATTCATATAAGTAATTATTCTGCAGTTTATGATCTCAGAGTCTTGCCTGAGGTACTAGGTGTCAGAAGAACTGGGCTGAAGTCCTGGTTCTGGTAACTTGCTAACACTATGACTTTGGGTAAATCATAACTTCTCTAAGCCCCAGTTATTTCATCTTTAAAAGGAGGAGAATAATAATACCTAGAGGGCCCATTTCAAGGACTGATTTAAAGATGTATATTGATTTGGCAAGTGTGTTGATAGACAAGTGACTTGCCTAGCCTCACACAGAATATATGTCATAGGCAGGACTTAAACCCAAGTTTCAGACTCAGAGGTCAGCTCTCTTTTTGTACTATGCCATAATGCCATACTGAGATAGATATAGATATAGAGATACAGATGTAGATAAACACACACATATACACATACATATAAACAATATGTGCATACACATACATCTATATGTGTGTCTATATGTTCATATGCCCAGTATATACACACATGCACATGCATATGTGTATGTACAGTTATATGTACTTAATACAGATACATATATTACAGCAATATACATACATGAGTGTAATTATTATTGTATTGACTTCTAGCAATGTTCTAAAACCAATACCAAGCATAATTTGAAAAAGTCTCTATCTGAAGATATAATCTGCATTTTAGTATTTAAAATCCATAGAAACTAGCCTAATGCTCAATCTGTCAGGTTCAACAGGTGTGGATAAATCACAAAGGACATCGATTGACTGCAATAGTATCCTACCTGGTCTCTTTCATTTCCCATCAGATTAATCTTCCTAAAATACCCTTTCAGTGTGTCACTCTCCTGCTTAAGAACTATATAAAGTGAAATCAACAAATATTTATCGATCACTCATGATATGCAAAGGATTGTAACCTACAATAGCAGAACACCTGTGTCAACAACTCGTTTTGTGAATTCCAAAGTCACTTTCTCCTTTGCTCTTGTATCTCAATTGCTACCTACATACACCATGTACATTCCTGACTATGCCCTTGCTTCCAATCCCCTGAACTCAAATGTTTCCTTCCTGCTGCCGTACCCACAAAAGCCTTGCCTATATCTATCAAGGCCCAACTTTTATCCCAGTATCAATTACTCTACCTCTCACTGTGATTCCTCTCTTTCCTGAAATGTCTATCTACAAGTATTTATACTGTAGTATAAATACTACTACTGTGTGCTAGTCAGTGGAGATAAAAACAGATAGAGAAGGATTTGGATTAAGAAAATATCATCAGATTCGACAATTAAGAGATCAATGATAACCTTGGAGAAAGCAGTTCCAATTGAATGATGTGGTCAGAAGCCAGACTGCAAAAGGTTAAGGAATGAGAGGAGAGGAAATGGAGGCAATAAATGTATACAACTTTTTCAAGAAGTTTGACTGAGAAAGGGAAGAGAGATATAGGATGTTAACTTGAGGAGAAGGTAGAATCTAGTGAAGGTTGGCTCAGTTTGTGAAAGATTTGAGCATGTTTGAAAGAAGGTAGGAAAGAACCAGTTGATACAGAGAGGTGGAAGATTTGAGAGGTGAGGGGAATGATTGAGGATGGAATCTGCCAGAGGATATTAGAGGGGAGGGATCAAGTGCACATTGCATATCAAGTCAGCCATAGTTCAGTCTTTCAGTTTGTTCTCTTATTCCATCTATGCTAATCTAGCGTGTAATCAGACATTCATGTTGTAGGCATCCTTGGTTAAAGCATGAGAAAGGAAAATGCAGGATTTTGAACATGATATATGGCACATACGATATTTACATTAGTCTGAGTACTTTTTCCACTGGAACACAGATACAGATCCCAATTCAGCCAAACCTTCCTGTCCTGTTGTATTGTCATCAATGTATGGTTCATAGATACAACATCTTGTTGATTTTACCTCTATAAAATCTCTTTCATCCAATTATTTTTCTATACTTCTATAGCTCTCTCTTTGGTTAAGTCCCTCAACACCTCTTGCCTAGATTACTGCAAATTGTATCCGTGAACCATTAGTGAGTAGAACCCATTATGTTGGACTCTAGGAATTCTTTAAACCTAGTGCCAAGACAATATCCCATTACAAATCCTCCAAAAAGGATCTGCCCAATGATATGAAGGCCTTCCTCTCATTCTTTTAACAATCAATGGATACCAGTAAATTCCTAGAGCAGTCCATCCATTAGATACAAGAGCAACAACAGAACAGTATTGTTAAAAAGGTTGTTTATTTTATTTTTTCAGGAAGAAGCTTGGGGGTAATAAAAAGCACTGTATAATTTTCCAAACGATAGTGAAGATGACTCTTCTCTTCCTGTTCAGCCTTGGCACAACTTGTTAATTTATAGTGCTTGTTCATTTACTGATGAAACAGCTCTATAGTTTGTTCATCTGACTACTTATTATAGTCTAGACAATAAGCATTTTTCAACCACTTGATTTTCTTGTGTATATGGCTAGACCAAGCTCTTTTGAGTGATTATAAGGTTATTATTTAGGAAGCTCTGCAATGCTGTAGGTGTTGATTAATAATCAACACTCATTTATTAAATTCTTACTATTTGCCAGGTACTGTGCTAGGTATTGGAGACACAAAGCCAAAACAGTGTCTTCATGGTGCCATCCAAAAGTAGGCACATCTGGATGACTCATCCTCCATACTTCTACTTAACATTTTATATCCTCCATGAAAGCAAGAAAAACCTTTGACAAGCATCCATTTCCTTGTGCCATGCTTTGCTTTATGTAATCAGAAGGTCATTGAACAATTTTATCTTTACAGTTCTTTCTTTCAAGGAATTTTCTATGATTTTGCTTATATTTAGCAGACATCTTAGAAGCAGGAGTGTCCTTAAAGCAGTGTTTTGCTCTACCAAATCCAATGTTTTTTAGAGTAAAAAGTAAGCTCAATGGTATCTACACCTCTCAGTCAATTGTCACTATAAATATCTTGTCTGCCAGATATCCTGTTCAAAATCCTGTATTTTTTCCTTCATGGTTTAACCAAGGATGCCTACAATGTGTATGTCGATTATTTCCATACAATTTTATAGAGTTATGAAAGTAGGCATATAGGTCAGGAATTACTGATATTCTTTTGGTAACTTTTTTGAATAACAATAAGGTCAGAAAAATTTTTTTTCCAAAACTTTTATACCCACCCCTCTTTCAGAAACCTAAAAATTGATCCTTTCATACCCTCAAAATTGTGTTGTCATTAAGATGGCTTTCCCCTGTGTTGTATATTTGATCTACTCCAGTTATTTTTCCATCCCTGCTTTCTTCAGAGCTGTTTATACTTTCTTATTAAGTACATTGGATATTATGTTTATATTTCAAATTGGCATTTCCCTTGGCTGCCATACTTTTCTTCTTCTTAAGTAGATCAAGGTGATCATACATTCCATGAAATGATGCTTTTTACTGCCTTTGAACATAAGATAAAATGAACTTTGTCAACTCCTCTTCAGCCTTAATCGTCCTCACATTTGGCTACAACATCTTTTTTGCCTTCTGTCTTTTAAAGTGAGAACGTCAAATTGATTGGTCGACCCAATGGTCATTGGACAAAGATATCAAACATATCAATAATACCTAAATGAATGTTGATAGATATCCTGAAAGCTCTGTAATTCATAGCATCTTCTGTCCCCATTCCTTTACTGTCTTGCCATTGTATGTGCAGATGCTAAAGAGGCTGCATAAAATTGGGGCCACTTTTTAAAGTATTCTTTGGTTCGTATATAGTCACGGCCAAAAAGATTCATCGCCAATTGGTAAACCTATTGATGGTGGGTCGCTCTGTACTTAGTGTCTTCCTCAGAAAGCAGTCATAGTGTGCTGCTGGCATACATTTGGCAGAAATGAAATTAGGACCCGTACTTTACTAGCTTTGCATTAGAGAATTTGGGGTCACCTCCTTACCACAATGAAACCTCAGAGTTGAACAGACTTCTAAAAGGCAATAATAATCACAGTGAGGAAAGTTTTCTTCATTCAATAATGAACAGTTGCCAAAAGTTACCAGAGTCCTCCATGGCTTCATAAAACACTGTATTTCCATGCAAGACTTAGCTCTCAAAATAAGAAATCACGATCTTAAGAGGCAGAATTGGTTCTATGAGGAAATCCAGAAATCACAAGAGATTCTGTAGGTTCTTCCAAAGATTTACAAAGCAAAGGTTATACGGCTACTTAAAAATTCCAAATAGGTTGAGCCTAAACAAACCGTATTAGACCTAACATAGGCAAAAGCTGTTCAAATTTTAATTTTAAAATCAAAGACTAGTATGCTTAGACTTTAGAATTTTTGGAGTAGAAGGGAACAAAGAGGTCTTATAGCATTAAAAAAAAATAAACTGCCACTGATAATGGAGTTTAAAACTTACGAGATATTTTCCTTACAATAACCCTGTGAAATGTGATTTTGCCCATTTTACAGATGTTGAGAATGAGATGTAGAGATGTGCCCTGGCAAAGCAAATATAGGAATTTTATTAAAAACCTAGTCTCATGAACCTCAGTTTGGGGCGCTTTCTACTAAACCTAGCTATAAGTATTATCTAGATTGTTATAGTTGAGGTCCAGAGATATAGGTCATCTTACAGCAGTTGGCAGCTGATCTAGGGCTAGAATTCAGATCTCTAATTTCAAGTCCAATTCTCTTTTCACACTAAAACATGGTGAAAGGAAAGATTTAGTAAGCTCAACAAATGGATTTTAAAAGTCTATTATCCTAAGAAAGCTTTTAATCATTTGCATATATTTCACCACCTTCACTCTGCTTAATGTTATAACGACGACAGAGTTGGTGGAGAGGAATATTTGTGTTCTAAAAAAGGGCCTATACAAGTTATTTTCCATATATGAGTATTATTGAGCTGGCATAGTTATAGCAGAAAGAGTCATGGGCTCCTAGCCAAGAGAAACCTGGGTTCAGATCCTGCCTCTTACACTTACAATGTGACCATGATCAAATCACTTTAACCCCTGTGAGTCTCCATTTCTACTCAGGATATGGGGATGCTAATACCAGAAATACTTAGCTCAAAAGGCTTTGGTGAAGATCAAATGAGATAATAATGTATGTGAAGTGCCTTCAGAGGCTTAAAATGCTATGTAAATGTAAGCTATTGGTTATTCACATTTTTTTTTTACTTTGATTAAAATTTGCTCTTGACTATGTTTTTTTTCTTTTCTCCTAGCACATTTTTCCCCCAGACACTAGGCTTCCATGTCTTCTTTTCTTTGAATGTATTCTTTTCAAGGGATTATAAGGTCATAAGATTTAGAACTGAAGTAGAACATAGAGACCACTGAGTCTAATACATTTTAAATATAATTTGAATTTTTTTTCCTGTTTTCTCAGTCTGTCTAATGAGGACAAAACAGTATATGTGAGACTATTCTGCTTGCTTATAACATCAATAATAATGCTGACACTTCTATAGCATGTAAAGCTTTATATAGAATGCTTTCTAAAGCACACTTAAATAGTCTTGTGAGGTAGGTCGTACAAGATTTTTTTTTTATCCCTAGTTTTACAGTATAGTACTCCAAGTGTGGACAGGCATTGATGTCACTCTGTGTGTGTGTGTGTGTATCTTTCAGTCACATTTCAAAAACCTTTTGCATGAGCCACAAATTTCAAGTCATTTTGCAGACTTTTACTTCTGCATCTCATTGACCTAGACATTTGTTTTTCATTTTCATTTTTTAAAATCTCTTGATTTTATATCACCTTCACTTTCAAATATGTCCTCCTTTCCATCTTCAGAGAGTCACCCTTTGGAACAGAGAATAAAAAGAAATGAGGAATAAAAGCAGTTCTCTAAAGCTAATCATCAAAATCACTGAGACTGACAGTACTGTATATACAATGTATCTACCCAGTGAAGGAAAAGAATGCATTTTTTTCCTTTTTTCCTCAGGGCCAAGTTTGGTCACTATAATTAGATAGCTTTCTTTTCACATTGAGCTAATTTAAATAAGAAATAATCCCACAAATACTTATAGAATCAAGGCAGCTATGTGGCAGGGTGATTAGAACCCTGGATCTAGAGTTAAGAAGACATGAGTTCAAACCCAGCCTCAGACATTTACTAGTCATAAGATCCTGGGCAAGCCACTTAATCTGTCTCAATTTCCTCATTTGTAAAATGGGAATAATAATAGTGCCTACCTCTCAGGGTTTCTGAGGATCAAATGAGATAGCATTTGTAAAATGTAACGCTAATTTTAATATTTTATATAAATGCTAGCTATTGTTATTATATTGCTTTTGTTTTCACAAATGCTAGGAAAATATTCACAAAGTGTCCTGAGAAGGATTGTATTAAGACTATAGTAGGCTGAGTTATATTTTGTCTAGTTAGTGCTTGGCTCAGAGGCTCAGTAATACTCGATCTTTTTACGTGGCCTCAACAGATGACCAATGCATGATGCCGGAGGTGACAGAGAGCCCAGCTGGTGATACAGTTCTGTTGATGTGAAAAGAATTAAAAGGCTATAGCTTTGAGAAAAGATATCTACAGCTTTCAGTTGAATTCCATCCTTTGTTACCAGTGACTAAGACCACTTTACATTTGCTAAATGAACAGAACACTAATGGAATTTCTGACTTTTTTTTCGCAAGGTGAATTGTGATAACTTGCACTGGAATATTTCTGTTTATACCCTGAGCTGGAGGCAACTCAGATCTTATTAAGATCAGGAGTGCAAATAGAAAAGAGATAATCAAACTCTAGACCAAAACTTTCTTTCTCTTCCTAATCTCATCAGTATTGGTGGAGGTTTCTTTGTTGTCATTTGGTAGTGGTAGTGGCTGTAATTTTATTTTATTTTCATATTTGTTTGCTTCTTAGAGCATGGGGGGTGAGGGTGAGATTGGCTCTATGCCTTCTACCTCATAATACCCCTCATTTTGACCTATGCTAAATTTCATGCACAGCAGTTTGGTATTTGAAATTTTTGAGAAAATGTTTATCTAGCTTCTTAGATTTTTAGATCTCCAATTTTTCTCCAGTGAGTCTTTCTAGATTATGCATACAGCTTCCAAATTAGACATCTTCTCCTTGTCTGTCTTTTCAGTAACATCTTTACACCTCAAGTGGGTAAATTTCTTGGGAAATCATTTGTCACTGGCTGTGTGGAGTTTTGTTTCAACATACTGAACAATAACAACAAAAAACAACACAGACTTTTACATTGATATGTATTGTACAGGAAGTCCCATGGTATGATAATACTGATTTTAGAAAGGCAGTTTAGTGTAGTAATGTGCTTTAGTGTGGAAAAGAAAATTGTATGAGATTAAGATGACATAGATGAAATGTAATCTTCACTGTTGGGAGGAGGACTTATGCTTGTCAGGTAATTGATCTATTGAATTATTGAAGAACAGTGCAGTATAGTGCAAAGAATGACTTACTTGGACTCAGGAAAGACATGAGTTTGAATCCTGATAAATAATTATTTGTTGTGCAAACTTGAACAAAAAAATATGCTAAATAATTAAGAGGGCAGAGGGAGAAGCAGTTGGTTTCCTTTAATTAGTTTCATGATAGTTAATCACAAGGGTAAGAAGTCAGAGGTAGAAGAGTTGTACAGGGAAACCACTGGCCAACCAAGGTAAGGTGAAATATAATCCATGGTATAAACATGGTTAAAAAACTAGAAAAAGAAAGGAAGCAGTAAGAAGAAGAAAATGCTCATTTCTAGTTTTTGAAAAATTGCTTGAAGTTGATATTTCCTTGTTCGAGGGTAGAATCTCTACCTGGATGTTGGAGACATCTAACATGAAGGCCATATAGTCCTCAGCCACTTGAAGGACTGTTTTATCCCCTTCCAGGCATAGAATATGCCACAAAGACCATTATCTGACACAATTGTCTTTCTAGGAATAAGTACTAAACTCACTTTGACCACGATATAGGTGGAACTCCCTTCAACTGAAGCACAGGTGTCAGACCCAAAATTCTTACAGCTAAAGTTGGTTTGGGCTTGAACTATTACCCATCTAAGTGGTTCCATTGGATTCTGACAGGAAAGGATGACTGTAAGTGTCATGACGGGAGGTTTTATTAGTGGCACATTGACACTTACTATCTTTATGTCCCTTTTGTATGTTGTCTCACTCCATTAGAATGTAAGCTCTTTCAAGGCAGAACTGTGTAGCTTGTTTGTATTTGTATCCCTAGCACCTTGCATAGTGTCTGGTACACATAGTAAGTCCTTAATGAATGTCTTTTCCTTCATGCATGTACTGATAGAGTTAAATGGACTTTGAATTGAATGCTCATCCTTCTCACCTGCAACCACCTTGCTTCCCAGACTACCTTCAAGTCTTAGCTAAAAATCTCACTTTCTACAAGAGGCCTTTCCAATTATCTCCCAGGGATAGTGCCTTTCTTTAGAGATTACCTCAGATTTTTCTTATGTTTTTAATTAATAGTTGCTTACATGTTGTCTCCCTCATTTGAATGTAGACTCCTTGAGCACACTGCTTATTGTTTAACCTTTCTGTATCTGCAGCATTTATCACAGTGCTTACACACAGTAATGTTAATAAATGTAGTTAACTCAACTTTCTAAGAGTTATTTCATTAAATATCCAGGGCATAATCTTTGCCCAGTGGGCCAGTAATCTATGGGTGAAAAAAATACACAAGGACAAATGTTTTCATTTAATTTTAGAGTGGTTAATTTGCTATTCCTTATTTGACTAATATTACACAGACATTTAAAAGTCTTGAACTGGAACTACTTCTGAAATCATTACTTACTGTTTTATTTCAGATTTTTGTAGTATTTAGCAATTTCTCAATTCACTCTGTAGAGTATTTCAGCAGTTTCATGGTTCACAATATTGCAAATGCCTGAAAGAAGTAGATGCTGATGTTACCAGAAATGGATTTCTGACCTCCTTTTAACTTGATTTATATGTTTTTTCCCTTACAAAGTGTTACTACAAAACAGGAAATATTTTTTCTTGCATATTCCTTTCTTTTCTATCCTCACCTATTTTTTTTTGCAGGATTTATGTTCAATATTTCAGACCTTTGACCAGAATTTTTGTAAATCATATACTGTATTAAAACTTTTTTAAAATCAAATTAACCTTTTTACTTTATGCTTTTACTATATAAATATGTGACCTGTTTGCCTATGGCTTAGGACTCCCTCCTCACTATCTCCAGCCCCCAGTGACTTTGGGCTCACACAAACCCAGCTCCATCATTTGTCCATTGGAGATGGGTTTAACCATTGATTTGACCAGAGTTATCAAGTCTTTCAATCTCCAAAACATTATTCCTAGCATGCAAATTGCCCTTTTCATTCTCCTCAGTTCACTCTGCATCAATTGCTACTTCTCCAGATTCTTTAAAATTATTTTTCATCATTTCTTATAACAAAATAATATGCCATTTACATTCACATACCACTTTTTTTAAAGCTATTCCTTATCTTTTCTGTTTCTTCTCCTTTAATTCCTCCCTTCAGGCTAAAGGAGTTTATTTTGTTTCCAACTATTGTCTTGTAGCTATTTTCTTCCCTCTCAAGCTCCCCTCCCCCCACCTGACTTTGATTATTTCCTTGGTGAATTTAATTTGTATATGTTGTGCATGTCTGTGTATGTGAATATGTTTTCAACAATCTTATGTTTAGGTCAAGTAAAAAAAAAAAAGAAGTTAATTTGATGCCTGCCCCTGTTAACTACTTCTTCCAAATTTATTCACTCTTTTTTCATGCACACTTATTATGAGAAAAAAGTTTAATTTCATCTTTTTCATACTTCATGTACTAATATATTTTTACCCTATCTTTTCTATCTCCCCCTTTTATCCCTCATAATAAAACCAATCCATCTCTGAGGTCTTCTGTTTTCCTTAATTGATTTTGCTTACTCTTTGAAGACACTAAGATTCTGAAAGGACACATTTCTATTAGAAGGTATTAGAATGTAGCTTTTTCTGATTATATACTACCTTCCAATTGCTCAAATAAAGTTACCTTTCTAGGTTTCTCTTGACTTTGTGTTTGATTTCAAAGCTCTGAGTCAGCTCAGGTCTTTTCAATAAGAATGACTCAAAGTCAAAAGATTTCCATGAAAGGTCCATCCCCTCTCCCTTCCTACCATACGGTTATATTCAGCTTTGTAGGATAAGTTATCCTCTGTTATAAGCAGGTTTCTTTTGCTTTTCAGAATATTCTATTCCAAGATCTCCTCTAATATATCGTAGAAGCTGCCAGGACTTGTGTGATCTGAATGTGGATTCTTGGTACTTGCGCTCTTTTATGGATTCTTGTACTAAAAACTGCTAGGTCTTGTGTGGTCCTCTCTGTAGTTCTTTGTTATTTGAACTTCCTTCTGAATGCTTTGCCTATTTCTTCTCTAATATAGAAGTTCTAGATTCTGGCTCTGATATTCCTTTCTTTCAAGAGATGACTGAACTCTTTGTTTTATTGTCTAAAATATCCTAAACATTATACTTGCTCAGTGGGTCAATTATCTGTTGGTGTGAAAAATATCCAAATATGATTTTTTTTTAATTTCACAGTGGTTAATTTTCAGTTCCTTGTTAGACTAATCTTAAACAAACATTTTAAAATAGTACTGAAAACATTACTTACTGCTTCCCCCCCCAGATTTATCTTTATTTTGTGATCTGCTTCTAATAGATATGGGCAGTTTTTATATATTTTTTCTTGAAATCAGTGTCCAGGTTTTTTTCCTTTTGCATCATAGTTTATAGGGTGTCCGATGATCCTTTGGTTATCCCTCCTTGATCTATTTTCCAGGTTATTATTATTACTTTTATATGCATATTTTATATTTTTTTCATTTTTTTTTCAATTTTTCAGTTTTTTTCAGTTGTTCTTTTTGTTTCATGGAGTTATTGATTTATGTTTAGTCTATTCTAATTTTTCAGGGAATCTGATACTTGAGCAAGGTTTACTATGTTCTGTATTAAAAAAAAAATGTTCTCCTAATTCTTTCTTCCAGAGCTTTTTATTTCATTTTAAATATATTGCTTCATTTCTTTTTTTTTTTAAAGCAACAAATATTTACTGTTTGATGCTTTTCTAGAAGCTTAGAGCAGCAACAATAGCAGGAAAGGAAAGCAAAAAAAGGGAATCTTAGTCCACAACTCCCAATGACACAACCCTAACAAAATAGGATGCTGAGTTTCTATTTACAATCATGGGTCAGGAGCAGGGGACAGGGAACCTGATGAGTCATCAGGGCAGTCCAACACAGCCTTGCATAGTGTCATGAAAATGTTTATACTACAAGGGAGACAGACTGCATTGGGCCAGAAAAATTAGTCTATGGACAGTCAGTCAACCTTTTCAGAGTAAAGAGCAGCCAGAAATACATAGGTCTTTTCTCTAGGGATCAGAGTACTGAGACATGGGAAAATAAAAGGCTTCTACACTGTGTATGATACTGTTGAACTGTACTTTCTTGTCCCTGGGTCACTGGGGTAGGGTGGAGTAGGACAGTCATACCGAGTGTCCTCAGTCCTAGATAGAGCCCCAATACCAAGGAGAGAGGCTGCTCAATTCAAGGTGGGTGAAAGGTCCATAATTCTACAGGCCAAACTGGATGGTGATATTCAGCTGGCTAAGCAGTAGGGGCTGAGATTAGCTGCTCTGCTTTACACTGGAGTGAGAAAGCTCCTTTTTTCACCAGCTGTGTATATTCCTGAGTCTTAGGGTAGGTTATGACCCAGAACTCAAATGCTGCAGAGACGGGACCTTCTTCAATGCTAGCCCCTAGGTCTGATTGGGGAGAAGAGCCAAAAGGCAGGAATGGCGGAGCCCCTTCCCTCTACCTTCCACCCCCTGGCCTGGATTGAATCTGAATAAATAACAGATGAGAGAGAGGGAGAAGAGAGATGGGTGGAATGGTCTCTGTCCTAAGGGGCTATTTCTGATTCTGCTGCTGGGCATGGGGAGGATGATGACTTTACTGTAGGGTCTCCACAAAGGCATCAAACTCTGACATTATTCTCATGCATGGCCAGTTTTTCTGGGAGCGAATCCAGGTCTTCAAGCCATGGACCAAGACCCAATGTCATTGGAGATACTGCTCAGCTGGGGGATTCTGAAACTTCTGGTAGAAGGTCCCTAAGTCCATGGACAGAATGTCATCTTTTGAGAAGGCTGGCTTAAAGTCAACCATGACAAAGTCAACATGTGTGTTTCCGGTGTTGCCACTGCTGGACCCATAGGAGTGTAAGCTGCCTTGGAAAGGAGATTCAGTGTCTGGGGAGTCAGGAGGATTCACCATGGGATCATTATCCTCTAGCTCAAATTTCCTGGGAAAACATGGCAAAGGGGATGTCCAAATTGGTCATTGTTAACTGATCCATCGAATTGTTGATGGGCGCTCTTACTTTCCAAACCAAGATGGTCTCCAAGACATCATGGGGGGAGCCCTGCCTTTGCTGCTGTACAGTTTTAGTGTCTTCACTGCTGGAAAGAGTGACTATGTAGTGGGCACCATAGGAAGGGGTACAGTGCCATCTTCTCATGGTTGGCCTGGGTGCCATGGGCAGGTTGGCTAGGAGCGAGGGGCACCCCACCTTCCTTCCCTGAACTATTAATTGGTGGGAAAAGGCCAGTCCTGCCATGGGGACTTCAGGGTATCTGTCACCACCGGAGTAAGGGTCTGAAAATGTATCTTACTAACTGTGAACACACACTGGGATGGAGGGGAGGTTGAGGAAAAAGGTGGTGCAGACTTCCTGAGAATCCTCCACAGATGGATATGCTACCCCAGCATCCTCACCAGCTGTCCTGTAGTTGCAGGGGTACATGGGCAAGGAGCTGGGGTAGGGATAGTTCACAAAATGATCAATGACAATCCCCATGCTAGGTGGAGTCCTCTCAAATTGCCTGGTAGACATGCAGACCAGGTTAATTCTGTAGGCACAGGACAGAGTGATGGTGCCCACTGGGGTGCCTACTGCTCCAACTTGGACTGTCTGGAAACCTTCTCCTAAGCCGTTCAACTGGACTTCTACAAAGTATATCTTGTTGAGTGTAACATATTCATGGCCCTGTTTCCTGGAGAGTCGGTAGGCTGGTGTCACTCTAGTGACAAAAAGCAGAGACTTGAGCAGTAGCAACAGCCTATTGTACACAGTGTAGGAAACTTTAATTTCTTTGTCGCACTTTTCATTCATTTCAAGACACTAAATTCCTAGTTCGATAGAATCTCCCTCTAAAGTCTTGAGTGAGATTTCCATGTATATCCACCTCCCCATAGCAGGCAGCTGCCCTTCCAGTGCTTTCTTGGCCTCACGTGTGACCTCTGGGATAGCCTTGATGGCCAAGTTGAACCAGTCAGATCCTGTTGGGGAAGATGACAAGTGAGTATAAATCTTCTCTCCAAGCTGTGTCTGGACATATCACTTGGACTGTCTTCAGGGCAAAAAATTTGATGAACTTGTCCAAGTCCTTCCTGTCCTGGGAACTGAGATCAGTGTCCATTGCATACATAAATCTATGCTCAGCAGGGCACATGCTCTGAGTCTTTTTCTTTGTGGCTGGTAATTTGTATTCTTTCACCCTATCTTGGTAACCAAGGACAGCAGAGGGAAACGAGGGCTGGCCAGCTGTAATAGGGAAGCCCATGGCTCACAGTTTTAATCTGGAAAAACTGTGGGGCTTGGGGCTCGCATTTCAGGCTCGTGGCACCTCTTCTGGCCTTGGGCTGGGCCCCCCTTCTGGGTGCTCTCCTCGCCTGCGAAGGGGCTCTGTGCCTGCCTCTGCTCAAGGCCAGCTGCCAGTACTTCCCCGCCTCCACACTACGAGTTCCACCGCCCCCCAGTCCAGGCTCCCTGCTGCTCCTGTTCCCTCTCCAGCTCTGTGGCCTCTTGGCTCTAGGTGCCGCCATTGCTGCTGTTTATTTTCATCCTATTGCTTCATTTCTTCTGTGGTTGTGGTTGTGTGTGGTTCATCCTTCATTCTCGAAGAAAACCATAACATCAGGGAGATGATGACATGACTTGCAATTGACTTTGATTTGAGTGAGTGAGGGCTGTGCAGTGTCACCAGCCACACTTTCTCCTCCAGAGCCATCTGAGTCCAGTGCTCAGATATCCAACAAGAAGATTGGAGATG
This sequence comes from Vombatus ursinus, assembly GCF_900497805.2. Classification (NCBI taxonomy): domain Eukaryota; kingdom Metazoa; phylum Chordata; class Mammalia; order Diprotodontia; family Vombatidae; genus Vombatus; species Vombatus ursinus. The sequence goes on from NW_020954548.1 coordinate 19,009,363, forward strand.
GCCCAGGATGCAATGGGAGACCTTGGCCCTTTCAAACCCTTTTCAGGTTCTCACTTTGAGTGAGGCAATGCCCATTCTGTAAATAGGCCTCTTTAAGAAGTGAGTCAAGGGATGGCCCCTTTAATTAAAAAAAAAAATCAAACTGGAAGGGGAAGATCTTTAGGGTTGCTGGCCAAACGAGAAACAGTTACTATTTATATTCACTCTGAGCCAAGAGGGCCCAAAAACAATTAAGTGGTGCTTGGGCAGGAACCTATTGTCCATTCCATGAGATCCAGAGTTAATTGGGTTTAAGGCTTGGTCTTTGAGAAAGAAATCTAGCCAGTAAACCCCAGGTTAAGTAGGCAGCTTTTGACCATCAAAATTTACCTTCCTTTGAACAGAACACCATCAGGAAAGGGAGAGGAAAGGAGGGAAGGGAAAGGAGGGGGGAGGATGAGGATAAGCTGAGTTGCCCAACTGGAACTGGCCAGCTGGGTCCCCAAGTAGTCCTTGTGGAAAATACTTTTTTTTTTTTCTCTGAGTCTGATTTAGTTTTTATGTAGTTATTCTCTCTTAGGATAGAGTTTTAGGTATTTCTAGAACTATTGAAATTCTTTATAATGGTCAATATCTTTTTAAGATGACTAATCTTTCCAGTCTTGATTCTGGGGATTTGTTCTAAGGCTGAACCCTACCTGCTACTGTGCTTTTGGGTGTGGTAGTCAGTCCAGTTTATTTTCAATGTGGGTCACCTTGGTTCCTGTACTTATCTCCACTTTCTTTGGTTGCCTCCTCCTACCCACTGGACCTCTGACGTTTGGAATATTGTATCATCAAGGCCTTCCAAAGTGTCTTAGGTCAAACTACTAGGGGCTTATGAACCTCTGACTCATGAGTGTATGGATCTAAGAACTGCCTCAACCAAACTGGTCATTGTTACTTCCCAGCTGCTTCTAAGATTTTCTACTTTGTCTTTCTAATCACCTAGGCCTTCTTGCGAAAACCTCCACTCATACTACCTTCAAATACTAAACTTTACAGGGATAGGTTTCTCTGACCAATCTTTCATTGTGCTAGAAAGCTTAATTCTGCCTTATTCTCCTGATCTGGCACTAGCTTTTCAGTAGGAACCCTTTTCCTATAGGCTTCTGGGTGACTTCTTATGTAATTCTGAAGTTAAAGAAATTGCTATAGTTTTCATTGGATTTCTTTATTCTTATTCACCTTGGTGTGGTGTTTAGAATTTTGCATGAGTAGATAGCTAGATAGAGTAGACAGTAGATAGAGTAGATAGATTAGATGGAAGCTAGGTTGTACAGGAAATAAAGTGCTGGCCCTGGAGTCAGGAGGACTTGAGTTCAAATCCTGCCTCAGATACTTACTATCTATGTGACCCTGGGCAAGTCACTTAACCCTGCTTGCCTCAGTTCATCATCTGTAAAGTGAGAAAGAAATGACAAACTACTCTGATATCTTTGCCAAGAAAATCCCAAATGGGGTCACCACAGAAAGTCGGATAAACAGCAATAAAAGAGTAGATATTTGGAAGGTAGGCTGTCTGCCTCCATTAATTAACTCTCAGGCCAAAAAAGATTGTCATTGAATTTCTCACAAATGATAGAGTCAGGATTAGAACAAAGGTATTATGAATCTAAATCCATTGTAGTATTCTACTACAGCTCACTGTCCTATAAGTAGATACATACAAATATATCTCTATAGACACACATTATTTCATCTTCAAATTCACAAAAAAACAGGTTTGTTGGGAGTTAATATCTAGAAGTATTCTATGTGTTAACATCTTCTAAAACCATAGCTCAGAAGCCCCCACTGATGACTTTATCTTTGATAGTAAGATGTTGAACACAAGTACTTCAAAACATTAATTTAATGAAACTGCACAACATAGAAGGTATCAACAAAATACTCCCCTCTAAACTTAGGCAGCACTCTCACAAATACACAAAGCATCAGTAGGAAGAATTAATATATTTAGCAAACACATGGCAAGAAGGGCTGATGGAGGGGAGTAGAAGATAGGCACACATGTGGCCAAGGCATATGTGTAGAGATACAACTCATGCTTTCAATGCTATTAAATAACTGATGTCTTTTAATGATGCTGTCCTACTGTTGATGTTTAGGGGTTCTGGGACCCCAAAATAGCGACACAGGTCTTGCCTCAAATGAATTTGACACAAGCCTTCTTTCAGACAAAGACAAAATTTATTAGAACACTGACAGAGGTGGGCAAGATATTAAGGCATCTCAGCATTAGCCAGACTCTTAAGAAATCTGAGCATTTGTGACGCTTGTATTGACAAGCTGGCCAGATTGAATCTGAGCACTCTAACGGAGGCAAGATAGATTTTTTTTTTTTATACAGAAGACTCTGGGAACAGAGAAGAGGTCTAGAAGTATTAAGTGAATTAAGGGTGAGAAGTGGTGGGGGAGGCAATCAGAGGTAAGGAACAATGAAGATTGAGCTGGGTCAGAAGTAACAGAGAATTGAAGATTGGGGCCAGGTCAAAGCCACAATTCAAAGACAGTTAATTAACTGGGAAGGGCTGGTTCCCCCACTCTAATGCCAGGAACCTGGGCCATGTGGGAAAGTCTGGGGTTTTTCCTTTTTGGGGTCCAAATCCCATAAACATGGTCTTTTCTTTTTAGGGGTTCAGATCCCATCCCCATCATTACTACTTCTTCTAGGACTTAGCCCCATTAGTCTTACCATCCCTGACAAACACTACTTGTCAGTCACTATTTTCTTGCTACCTCCCCAGGACACTGCTCCACTGGACTCTTGGCTCTCTCTCAGCTAAAGCACTTGGCTATTTCTTGCCCTGCTATGCACCATCAGCTTAAAGTTCATAGGCTTTTCCAGCTCTTTTAAGAAAGGACTCAGTCTTTTGCTTACAAATGAAGAAAAACCCTCCTTGCTGCTTATTCTCTCTTATTCCCTTAGAATGTTGGCTACTGAGGCCTTTCTTTTCCTAGCAGGAAATCTTCATTCCCAGTTAATAAACCCTTTAGAATACAGAGCCTATCTTATGGAAAGTATTTCCTAAACCTTTCAAAGTATCATCTCTAAAGGCTAGCCCAGGGGATTTTTTAAATTTTATTTTTATTTTATTTTATGAAGAGGATTAGTTCTGTGAAATTTGGATTCAGTCAAAGGCCACACTTGAGGACCTAGAGGGCCACATGTGGCCTGGAGGCCACAGGTTCCCCACCCCTAGACTAATCTCCAGATAATGATTATTTACCCAATAACTACAAAACAACTCTGGGGTTTGGGGTTCCCTAGTTTTTGAACCTTAAGTATCTGCTAATCTCCCAAAGGAATGAGTAGGTTGGGAAACAAAGAATGTGAAAAACCAAAGAATATGGTCAATGTCTCTGCTCCCAACCTTTTCATTTGTAGACGCAAAGGCAAAGCATGTTTTCAGGCAAAGACCTGAAAAATAGCTCTGCTCCTTTCCAGTAGGAATGTAACTCTCCAAAAACTTGTAGTTCTATAGAGTTGCCTGGTTACAAAGAAGGCTTAAGTGACTTGCCTAGTGGTAGCACAGCCAATATGTGTTAGATGTGAGACTTGAACCCAGACAGTCCTGACTTGGAGGCTGACCCTCCGTTGTAGCACTCTGCCTCTTCTGTGTAGCCACATGCCTTGTTCATCTACTGTGTTTTAAGTATTTTCCTCACAAAAGTCTACTGAGCTAGGTATTACAATTGTCAGTCCATTCCACATGTAAAACTAACATTCAAAGAGAATAAATTATTGGTGCCATAGGTTCATATAGTCACTAAGCATGAGGTAGAATGCTAGATCTGGAGTCAGGAAGATTTGACATCAAATCTGGCCTCAGAAATTTATTAGCTATGTGTCCCTAGGCAAGTCATTTAACCTCTGATTGCTTTAGTTTCCTCAACTGTAATATAGACATAATAACAGTGCCTACCTCCTAGGGATAACATGAGGATCAAATGAGATATTTTAAAAGTACTTAGCAAACTTTAAAATTCTGTAAAAATGCTATCTAGTAAAAGAGGGAAATCACAATAAAAAATACTGAGGAATTCAGCCTGGCATGAATTGGCAGACAAAATGGACACGTCAATCATAGAAATAGAGAAGTCAAGGAAAAGAGCAGATACACATTTGCGGGGGTGGGAAGTGTAGAAGATAAGGGTTTAGTTTTATTCAACATAAATAGTGACATTTATAATAAATAATTAGATATAGCTATCTTGGGATTATAAGATCATAGATTTGGACCTAGAAATGAACAAAAAGCTTATTACTCCAAACTCCTGATTTTGCAGATGAGGAAACAAAGACCAAGAGAAGCTAAATGACTTGCCCAATGCCTCATGGGTAGTACATGGCATGGAGAAAAACCCTCAGTCCTTAGATTCTAAATCCAACATCCTTTGCACTGCACTAAGCAATAGAGTGGCTTACTGAAGCAACTGCTCTGTTAAAGAAATTTCCTTTTTCTTATTAAGTAAAATTCTATCTTAAAATAAATTTGACCTACTTTTTTTTGATTATCTGCAATTTCCCTGTTATAAGCAAAACTCCCTTTACCAAAGCAAGTGACAACCTGGTATGAAATTTAAGACTTTCAGAGAAGTTCCTGGGTCAATTATAGTAAAAATGATTTGTCCTGTGTCACATCATCAGTATGTGCTAGAAGCAGGACTTGAGGCCTGGTCTTCCTGACTGAGGCTGGACCCTTATTCATTGCAATGTGTTGATTGTCTCCTAGAACTCTGCAAAAAAAAAAAATCTTGAAGAATTTATATTTACATTCACATTCAAGGTGGTGTTCCTAACCTTCAACCATGTCTGATGGAGCATCCTCAATTCAGAATCTAGTAATATGCCACACAAAATACTTTATTCTCATAATTAGGGATCCTTGCTGCTTTGTTATTGGCTTTCTTTCATTTTTCAAATGAAACTGTACAAGGATGTTTGCCAAATTATGAAGCAAAGCAAATGAATTGAAGCAGCTAAGACAGGCTATTTGAACTGATATTTCAAGTTTGTAATCTGATACTGTCTACTTAATCTATCATTTGGCAGAAAAAAAAATTACATTTTGAGAAAGGTCTTCAATTCATATTAGATATTCATAAGTCGAAAAAACTCCTGAAAAACTGGCAGTTCAGCATGTAAATCTCAATGTTATCCACATGTGAATTGCTGTAAAATGAGGAATAAATGTGATTGAAGCACTGCTCTAACAGCTGCATAAATCATCTGCTATATCTTGATTCTGTTCGCTTTATAGGTTTATCACAGAGAAAAAAAAAAAGGAAGCCGTCTTTCAATGCTGTGTCAAAATCTGCAAACACTAGCACATTCTTCCCCCCTCTCTCTCCTGAGTGTGTATATTCAGGCTATATATGCTTGCACTAATGAGCCAAATAAGAATGTGTGTGTGTGTGTGTGTGTGTGTGATCAAATGGATATCCACATTACCCCAATCTTCAGCTAAAAGAAGATCGGAGACAAAGGGGAAATTATCCTTTTTATGGGATCTGAAACTATACGCTGAGCTCCATGACGAAATGACAGCATGAAACATTTAATGAGTCATGTGGCACCTAGATGCTCTGGGAGGACATTTTAATCAGAAAGGACTATATTTATTGGGTGATTTCCCCTGTATTCAAATGGGTGACCTTCACATTGTCTCTCTCCACATCTGCAGCACCTGGACAGCAGCAGATCCTTGAGAAAGCCTGCCTGCCTTCTTTCCTGCTTGAATGCAGTGCCTGTTTTTAGAGGGGCTGGAATTTGGGTAATGTAGAATTGTTTGAGAGCCCAGCAATATAGGCTGCACCTGTCAGTGAAATTTGAAAATAATGAGCTCTCAGCAGATCTGGGTTAGGAGTAGAGGTCAGCCTGTTAAGGGATTGTTTGGCAGTTTGTCTATTTCTGGGCAAGATGACAATACAGTGAAATATATCTTTTTTCTCCTATATTGGCGACTTTTACCAAGTGTTTGTTCTTTTGGCTCCCCTGCTCTCACCCCTCCCCCCAACTCCACCTTGCCCGATGGCTCTTTTTTTTTTTTAAGACTGGACCTATTATGTTATAGGCTATAGGAATATGATACAGATATAGGAAAATTCCACTGAGGAAACACCTTCTCAAAATAAAGATCAGCACCTGTTCCGTAATTCACACTCTTGGAGACTGTGTGCTAGGGGAGCTGAGAGGTTAAGAAATTTGTTCAAGGTCATACAGCCAATATATGTCAGAGTCGGGACTTGAACCCAAGTCTTCCTGATACTACAAATAGAACATTATCCACTATTTCATGGTTGCTTTTTTATTTCCTTACTATCTTTAGTTGTCAGATCAGCTGCTTGAACCAGGTTACTTGCTAGAGGGTGGGGTTGAGAAATCTACTGTTGAGTTTGCACAGTAAAGTGAATGCATTCTGGATTTGGAATTAAAGAACTAAACCCATGTGGTTTTGTATTGCCTCCTCCTAAGCAAAATGAGAGGATTAAACAAAATGACTTCTAAGATCCATTGTAGCTCTAATCCTAGGATCCTCCCTCTTCTCAGATCATCACTTATCTTCTTCCCATCCCCCCACTCCCATCCTCTACCCCTAGGTAAAGATAAAGAGTGTAGAAGTTTTGAGTGAATAAGCCTTATGAAAGAGGTTATACTTAAGGACAAGATGGAGAAGTGCAGGCAAAAATAGTATAGATAAGTGGATTTAGAACTAGTGGAATGGCCAAGACTAAAATAGGATAGACTTTAGTAGTATCTCATCAACTCAGAAAGCAGTCACTAAAGAAACACCATAGGTATCTATGCTAAGCTCTGTGATCCTTAAGATTTTTTAAAATGTCTTGTATAATAGTGTAGAGAATAAGCATATCAAGTTTGCACATGACAAATATATACATTCACTCATCTAATATACATGTATTCAGCTTTTGCTATGTACTAGGCTCTGAGAATACATTAAAAAAAAAAAAAAAAAACAGTCCCTGCCCTTAAGGAACTTACATTCTCCTGAACAAAAATCACATGTACATAGAAAATTCAATGACAAGTAATTTCTAAGGGGAGAGCACAAGCAACTGAGGAAATGGGGATGAATTTCTCATAGGACATATCAAATTTATAGAAGAAACAGCTAATAAACTGGATGACTAAGCCTGGATACAAAAATATTTCAACAGGCATTGAACCACATCTAATGAAGTGAAATTTAAAAGGAATAAATGTAAAGTCTTACAATTGGGTTTAAAAATAAAACCTTGACAATATATGATGGGGAAAGATAACTATGTATAATGGGGAAGATAGTTGAGAAAAAAAATCTAGAAATGTTTCTGGAAATGTGATTTGTGTGATATGGAAGCCACGAAAGAAGAAAACAATCTTCAGTATTGAGGTGAATAATGTCCAGAACAGTGATGTGACAGTCTCTTTGTATTTTATCCTGGTCAGAATTCATCTGTGTTATTCTGTGAAATTATAGATGCCACATTTGAAGGTTATTGATAATTAGAGAACATTCAGCAAGGTTGGGGAACCTGCAGCCTCAAGGCCACATGTGGCCCTGTAGGTCCTCAAGTGTGGCCCTTTGACTGAATCCAAAGTTCACAGAACAAATGCCTTTAATAAAAAGATTTGTTCTGTAAAACTCGGACTCAGTCAAAAGGTTGCACCCAAGGACCCAGAAGGCTACATGTGGCCTTGAAACTGCAGGTTCCTTACTCCTGATCCAGAGGATAGTGAACAGAATGATGAATGGTTTCAAGATCACGACAGAAAAGAATTAAATTTATGCTAAAATGAGAAGGTTCCTTGAAAATCTGTCTACCTTGCTGCTTCCAAATTCTCATTTTTTATTCACTCAACACTTTATAATCTGGCTTCGTAAGCTACTGGGATTATCTAAGTGAACAATTACTGAATGTGCAAATAGATATTTGTCTTTTTTTTTTCTATCTATATTCCTACAACTTATTTTTCTTGTTTTATTGATAGAACTAGTAATTCTGAGGGGCATTTGGGTGGTGCACTAGATAAAGTGCAAGGTCTGAGTCAGGAAGCCCTGAGTTCAAATCTGTCCTCATATACTTACTAGTTGTATGACCCTGAGCAAGTCACTTAACCCTGTTTGCCTCAGTTTACTCATCTGTAAAATAAGCTGGAGAAGGAAATGACAAACCACTTCAGTATGTTTGCCAAGAAAATCCCAAATAGGATCATGAAGTGTTGACACAAGTGAAACAACTGAACAACAACAAAAAAAAGTGATTCTGAAACTATATCACATTATAGTAATGACAGTGTAAATCATTATCTTATCCCTCACCTTATTAGGAAAGCCTCTAGTCTTTTTCTGATATAAATTATGTTAGCTTTTGTTGGTCTTATTAAAGCAAAGTAATTTAGTCTTTCATTTTTAGCATTTTTTTTAACCTAAATACACCTTATTTTGAAATTTGCTTTCTTCATCTAATAATATGCTTTTAAAATATTTATTTAATTTTTCTAATAATGAGCTGTTAATGAGTCTAAATTCAACTTGTCCTTGTGAATAATTTTTGAAGATAATTGCTATAGATTCTTGGTTAACATTGTATATAATGTTTTTTGTGATATTGGTCTATTGTATTCACTCTCTGCCTTATATCTCCTTTGTTGAGGTATTAGGACTATGTATCATCATAAGAATTTGGGACTGTGCCTTCTCTTCTGCTTTTGTAAACAATATATGTAATAAAAGGAATAATTTTTATTTTTTTTTGTATAGTATATAATTATAAATCTATTTGTGCCCAGGGTTATTGCTATTCCCTCCAATCTCCACCTGGATATTAAATCATGGCTTATTCTGCTTCTGTTTCTGCAACTTGGATATTTACCTTCCTGTTTCTTTCTCTATTAAACTGAGTATTTTATATTTTTCAAAATTTTCATCAATTTTTAATATATAGTTGGGTATAGTAGTTTCTGACAATTTAGGGGTTTTTTTTGTTGTGAATTGCCTTTCTTCCATTTCGATTTTAGAAATTAATTTTCCTCTCTTTAAAAACAAATCAAATATGTACATGATTTGTCTATTTATTGGTCTTCAAAAAACATTTCTTAGTTTTGTCAATAGTTTATGTGTTTTCAATTTATATCTTTTCAGAATTTCTAATTTTTGTGTCTATTTTTATTGGGCTCAGTTTAGTTTACTATTTTGTGATTTCATAAAATTTGTTTATATATGTGTATATACATATATATATATACATATATGTTTAGTTACTTAAACAATTGTTGCCTTCACTTTCTTTTGTACTCATCTAAGTATTGAAGAAATACATATTCCCTAAGGACTACTTTTAATGCATCATACAAGTTTTGATACATTATCTAATTTTTTTAATTTCTGAAAAAAAAATTTTTAGGCAGTTGGGGTTAAGTGACTTGCCCAGGGTCACACAGCTAGTAAGTGTCAAGTGTTTAGTCTGAGGCCAGATTTGAACTCAGGTCCTCCTGAGTTCAGGGGCAGGCTCTATCCACTGCATTACCTAGCTGCCTCTGAAAAAATATTTCATTACATATTTCACAATTACAAGTAAAATTTTTTTGCATTCCTTTAAAAAAATGTCAATTCCAAATTCTCTTTCTCACTGCTGCCCCCCCCCTTTTTGAGAGAAGGAAATTTGATATAGATTATATATGTGAAGTCATGCAAAATTTATTTCCATATTAGGCATTTGCAAAAGAAAATAAAGGCCAAAAACCAAGAAAAATAAAGTCAGAAAAAGTATGATTCAATCTGCATTCAGAATTCACCAGTTCTTTTTCTAGGGGTATATAGCATTTTTTATCATGGATCCTTTGGAATTGTCTTGGATCATTGTCTTGATCAGAGCAGCTAAATCTTTCACAGTTGATCATCCTAACTATATTGCTGTTGCTGTGTATGATGTCCCCCGGTCCAACTCACTGCACCTTGCATAAGTTCATATAAGTCTTCCCAGGTTTTTTTGAAACCATTCTGCTTATCACATCATTTCTTATAGCAAAATAGTATTCCAGTATAGCCATATCCCATAACTTGTTCAGCCCTTCCCCAACTGAGGGGCATCCCCTCAATTTCCAATTCTTTGTCACCATAAAAAGAGCAGCTATAAATATTTTTGTACACATAGGTCCTTTTCCATTTTCTTTGATTTCTTTGGAATACAGATCTAGTAGTGGTATTGCTGGGTCAGAGGGTATTCATAGTTTTATAGCCCTTTGAGCATAGTTCCAAATTTTTCTCCAATATGGTTGGACCAGTTTGCAACTCCAAAAGTGCCTCTCAGTGTCTCAATTTTCCCACATTCCCTCCAACATTTGTCATTTTCTTTTTCTGTCTTGTTAGCCAATCTAATATGCATGATGTGGTACCTCAGAGTCATTTTAATTTGCATTTCTCTAATCAGAAGTGATTTAGAGCACTTTTTTTAATGTGACTATTGATAGGTTTGATTTCTTCATCTGAAAGCTGCTTATTCATATCCTTTGATCAATTGGAGAATGACTCATATTCTTATAAATTTGACTCACTTCTCTATATCTTTGAGAAATGAGGCCTTTATCACAGATATTTACTGTAAAATTTTCCCTCATTTTTCTATTTTTATTATAATTTTGGCTGCATTAATTTTATTTGTATGAAAGTTTTTTAATTTCATGTAATCAGAATTATTCATTTTACTTCCCATGATTTACCAGTCTTTTTTTCTCATCATGAACTCTTCCCATACTCATAAATCTAACAGGTACATTTTTCCATGCTTTCCTAATTATGACATCACCTTTTATGTGTAAATCATTTATTCATTTTGATCTTATCTAGATATATGATGTGAACTGTTGGCCTATGCTTAGTATCTGTCAAACTGTTTTCAAGTTTTCCAAATAATTTTTGTCAAATGGTGAGTACTTATCCCCAAAGCTTATCTCTTTGGGTTTATCAAATGCTAGATTACTATGATCATTTACTACTGAGTAATTTGTACGTAATCTATTCCACTGATCCCCCTCTCTTAGTCAGTACCGATTGTTTTGATGATTACTGTTTGAGACATACAATTGTGAGAAAACTGCTTGCATCAGCGTTTAGATCTGAGTTTCTTGTTAGCATGATATAGGTCCTTAAACAGCATATAGAGATCATCCAGTTTCTCAGCCATGCAGGGCTAGGTTCAAACAATGCAATAAAGTTATTCACACAATTCCCATATAATACATAATTACATTAAGTTAGATACAAATCAAAGTACTTACAGGGCTCACCATAGACTAGCTCTGAGAAAGGAGATTTACATGTCACCAAGGTAACCAAGAAAACTCAAACATATCCTAGTAATCCATTTTCAGTATCTATTTAACCAGCACATTTTGAGTTCCAGATGTCTCAAGTAGTTATCTGGTTCCTAAAAATCTCGTCTTGAACAATAGGCTTTATTCTCAGTACAACTCCAAAGAGGACTCTGCTTCTCTGGTACTTAATATAATTTAGTATAATCACTTAAATTTGGTTCTCCAATTTTGAAACTTCAGAGAATTTCAGTTTATATACCATTTGCTGTTTCTATCCTTCCCTAAATCCTGTACCTAATATAAGAATCTTTAAAAACATTTATGAGGTACCAACTGCAAATGAACTCTTCTGCCTTTTAAAATGATCAGACAGATACTGAAAATTTGGGAAACTAATTTCACTTTCTTGACTATTATCGATACAATTTAAGTGTAAAATCCAATTAATACTTAATTAATAAATCCATACTCCAATTTTGAGAACTTACTGCTAAAACTTAAAACTGTAACTCAAGACCTTAATTTCTGTGATAGATACATTTTGGAAGCCGATCACATAGTTCCATTTATTAACAAAAAAAAAAAAAAACTTTCACAACGACAGAATTAGGTAGGGAAAAGTAATCAGATTGCAGAAGTCTCTGAACCCTGGGAACCAAGCAGACTCCTGAACTGGAAGCTGGGAAGTTTAGAAATTCCTTGAAAGGAAAAAGCCCCAGGGCAAAAGGCAAAGCCCTCTGGTATTTTAGGAAGTTAAATTGGTCCCACAAAGCCTCAAGCTCAAGGCCAGATCATTTGTAGACCTCTACTTATCCCTTTAGCCTTAGAATGGCCCAGATCAGCCTCATTAGTCCCCAACATAATCAGAATGTCAAAGTATCCTCATTACCATGTAAGTTTATAAGAATAGTACATTTAAAACTGCTTGGAATGGAATTTCTTAGACATTTAGCCACTCTGGTAATTAAACCAGAGTATTGTCAAAGAAAATTGGTATTTTTATAAATCCTTTTCATCCCTAAAGAAAAACAGGAAGGAAAGCAAGACAAACAACAACAAAGGGAAAACAAACCTCTCTGGTAGCAGCTGGAGTACAAAGGAACATTCACTTCCCCCAACCCAGAGTCTCAATTTGGTCTCCCAAAACCTAAACAACAGAGTAACTAATTCAAATATATTGTTGCCATGAATTTAAATAGCATCAAAGACATGGTGAACTTGTGCTCCTCCATGGTTACTGTTGGTAAAAATTTTTGCCGCTATTTGCTATGGGGCTGAGACAAAATTAAAAATACAAACAAAAACAACCTGTGTCCTAATGGACAAAGCAATGAACTGCAAAGCAGATTAGGTTTCTAATCATGACTCTGCCACTAATTAGCTATGTGACTTTGGGGCAGTCATCATGTCTTTCATCCTAAGCATTCTTGTCCCTAAATTGAGGAAGATTATTGAAGCGGAGAATCTCTAAAATCTAAGGCTTGCAGGTCAAAATTTTTATGATTATTTGAGAAAATCAGCAGAAATTATAAATAACTTCATTTTGATCATCCAAATGATTTTTTTAAATGCCAGAATTTTGACAGTTATCAATAATAGTGCGTGGGACAGCGACCCTAACACAATGAAACTCAGAGACTTCTCAAGGTGGAAGCAAAAGTTACTCTTTATTACAATCTCGAGAGAAGGGGAATCTGCTCCTCCAGGACACTACCAGCAGGAGAGTGGCCAGGCACAGAAAGCAAAACCGAGGTTATATACCCTAAGGTAAAACAAATCCCTACCCACTGCTATCCCTTCTTCCCATTGGCTGGGAGGCGGGCTTACCATCTAGGCGTGAAAATTCTTCCCGGGAGACAAAGAAAAAGGAAACAGGGTATAGCCAATCCAAACATACATGTCCTTATTTAGCAAACCTAATGCTGATGTGGCAGTAGTGTGGCAATCAATGCGGGGGGAAGGGCCAGAAAGCCTGGACAAACAAGATACTTTGGGGGGACATCATCTGATGTACTCCCTTATCTTGTTTACATATTTGTGTAAACCAATAAACCAAGAAATCAATTAATCAATAACCTAATCTCCCCCTGTCTTGTTTTCTTATCAGTTCTGTGGGAACCAAACTGTTAGCATTCCTCACAATAGTATGAAGAGTTTGAGGCCAATAGCCTTGTCCTATCTTTAACAGTTCAGAAGTGTGGACATTGATGATGTAAAATAGGAGGCTATTTATGTTATGTGTATGTGTGTGAGGGAGAAGTATAAATTTTTTTCTTTATAACTGAAGGAAATAGTGAAAGAGAATTAATAGAATATATATTATAATATAATATAATACACACACATATATGTACATACATACATATATATATATTTGGGGGAGTATTATATGTTCAGTTGAATTCATCAAATATATATTAAACCCCTACATATTCTACCTTAAACACCCTGCATATAAAAAGGAAAAATAACAGAACCCCTCATCATCTAAGAGTTTGTTACCTGTGAGTTAGATTATTGCATGTTCACAGATAATTACAATTTAAAAAAAAAGGCTTCAGTTGTTTCTTAAGCCTAATGCACAGATTCCTCAGCTTTTAAAACCATTCACAAACTAGATCCAGCTTACCTTCTCATATTCATTTCATATTACTCCTCTCACATAGAAGAGCATGTTGTTTACTAGTCCTCCAAGTTGGCTTTCAGGCAGGTAGGTGGTACAGTGGATAGAGCTCCAGGCCTGGAGTCAAGAAGATCTGGGTTCAAATGTAGCCTCAGGTATTTAGTACCTGTGTAACACTGGGCAAGTCACTTAACCCCTATTTGCTTCATCTGTGAAATGGGGATACACTGGAGAATGAAATAGCAAACAACTCCAGTATCTTTGCCAAGAAAATTCCATGGAAAAAGTCCATGGGGTCACATAGAGTTGGATATAACTGAACAACAACAAACTTAGCATTCAGATCTTAAAAGCCATCTAGTCCATTTCTCTTATTTTACATATCAAAAAAATCAGTCTCAGAGTTGAGAAATTACTTTCCCAAGGGCATAAAGTGAGTAGAAGAACAAGTCCAAATCAGGGTCTAACTCCAAGGTCAGCACTCTTCACACTGTGCCAGGTTGCCTGTATTTCCCTTTACTAATATATTAGTCTTCTTATATGTAACTATCTTCCAAGCACTCTAAGATTTCATGACACTGGCCATTTTGCTGTTGCTTCCATTCCACACTCCATCTGCCAGCATTTTGCCTTTTCACTCACTGTCCTCCCACACCTGTTTTGCCCTCCTTCCTTGTCTCTGCTTCATGACTTTCCAGACTTTTTTCAAGATTCAATTCAAATCTTACCTTTTTTGCAAGAAGCCTTTCCCTAGTCCCTGTTCCTACCACATCTCACTGTTAATACCTTGGCTTTGAGCTTCCCTCTGTTTACATTGTTTATATCTTTACATTGTTTACATGAGTATATATACCCATGTACATGGGTATCTGTATGGTGCCTCACCCATTAGAATACGAGCTCTTTGAGGAACAAAGATGTGGTGTCCTACCCACAGACAAAGAGCGATTAAATTTTTTTTTTCTTTTTGGTGAGGCAATTGGGGTTAAGTGACTTGCCCAGGGTCACACAGCTAGTAAGTGTCAAGTGTCTGAGGCTGGATTTGAGCTCATGTCCTCCTGACTCATGAGGAGCTCCATCCACTGAGCCACCTAGCTGCCCCAAAGAGCTATTAAATGGAAGAGTCACAACTCATACGTAAGTCTTACAGGTGAATAGGTGGTGAGATGAATATAATGCTAGATTTTGACCTGTGGTTCCAATCTTGCTTTAGACACTTACCTGTGTGACCATTGGCAAGGAACTTAACTTCCTTCTGTCTCAGTTTCTTCATCTGTAAAAAAAGGATAATAATGCTGTCTACTTCAAAGAGTTGTGAAATATCAAATGAGATAACATATGTAAAACATTTTATAAACCTTAGACCTCTGTATTATTTATCATAATTTTTATTACTGTGACCCCAATTCTAGTGATATTTCTACTACACCATTCCACTTACATTATCATGTCAAAAAATAACAGGATACTAGAATTAAGTAACAAATATATTGCTTCTCAGAATAGGAAGCATAGTACAGCAACAGAAAACATTTTAACTAAACTATAAGAGAAACTCTGGGTCTTAATTTTATGACTAACAAATGGAAAATTGGTCAGAGAGCCATACCTATTAACCAAATTCCTCATCAATTAAAAAACATAATGTGTAAAGGGATTAGAGAGAGTCATTTAGAAAGCATGTTTGGCAGACATAAATATGCTTCCTAAATATATTCAACACATGAACACCCAGATGTCGCTGCTTCTGTTGGGACAATAGTGACTAATACTTGGCATCCAAGAGTCTTATTGTCAAGCAAGCTTGGTATTGTATATCCCCAATTGTAATTATGGCTGTTAAAAGAGTTTAAAGCCCAGAAAAGTGACTTGTAAAGCAAAAATCCAAGCCAAGTGCCTAGCAAGATTAAAATTATAAGCATGTCTACATTTGCATTTCTGGCTAATTGTTTGGGTTCAAAAACAAAATAAGCTTAGTGGGGGCATGATGGTAATATGCGAAAGATTAATCCATAAAGGGATTCTGATTACAGATGCTTATTAGCAATGAAGTATCAAAAAGCATTTATACCATTATGAATACTGTAATAAATTACCTGAGGAACCTTCATTTGCAAAGTATTGTGTCATATTTTCTTATTGGATTGTGAAGTAATACTTAGGGTCATTTGGGAATTGAAACTGCTGTTCTCACAAAAGTGATAGATTACAAAAAGGAAAAAAAAAATAGTATTTAAAGGAACACACCCTTCATTCCAGGAAAAGACTGAAATTTCTGGCTGCTTTGTGCAAAGTAGTTCATAATTGATCCTATTTCTATGAAGGAAGCATTTTCACATGAGACCATGAGACAGCTTTTGTAGTTATTCACAACTATAGCTTCTACATCCTGCCACTATGTAAAGACATAAAAATGCCTCTTTTTATTATACTGATTTAGATCTAGGATCTAGTATCAGCATCAATCATTAAGGTGACACAACTAATTAATAATTATAATGTCTAGAATTCTGATTTATCTGCTATAGTACTCATCCTAGTTAACCTTACCTATTAAAAATGGCTCCCTATTGCCATAATATCAAGAATGAAGGCTCATTGAATTGTAAGCTTGAGAGAAAGTTCTATTTTATATATTTTTGAATTACCAGAACCTAGAAGAGCGAATATATGTATATGGGACTTAATAAATCTTCATTGAATAACCGAACCCCTCAGCAAAGGCTTCAAGACCTACAATTGATCACTCCATTTTACAATATATCCTTGACAGATGTTTTATTCCCTTCAACTTGAACTTGATGTTTTTTCCTCACACCTTATTTATTAATCCACCTCATTACTCAGCATATGCCATGCTACTAATTTGAAATATTTTCTAATTCATCATTCTGCTATCATGTCCTTTTAGACAATTCAGAGAATCACTGGCTCAGAATTGTCAGGAACCTCAGAGGCTGTTTGATTCAACTGAGACCTGAACAAGTATCCTCTCTGCAGTTTACCCAACAAGTTATCATTGAGCCTTTTCTTAAAAACCTCCAGTAGGATGAACACACTTGTTCCAGAGGAAGCCCATTCCACTTTCGTATAGCTCTAAATGTTAGGAATATTTTCCTTATTTTAAACCTAAATCTACCTCTTTGTAAACATGACTGCTGGTTAAGTACTCTGGAGTTAAGCATAAAAAGCCCAATTATTCTATATAACAGCTCTTCAAATATTAGAAGACTATTATCATACCCCTCCCCTCATCTTTTCTTCTCCAGTCCTAATATTCTCAATTCCTTCAAAAAAATGATCATTATGTCATGATCTTTAAGCCATTCACAATCCTGGTATAATTTAATTCAATCACAATCCTCTCAGCACTATTAACTTATCGATGTCCTTCCTAAAATGTTCTCAGAATTGAGAATAATGTTCTTGATGTGATCTGACCAGGACAGAGTAAAACAAAGTACTATAACTTGGTGCTACTACTGCCCAAGGACTGGAATCTTCCGCTTGGCTTGCATTAGATTTCTTGTCTGCATTATCCAAAAAAGCATCCCTTTTTGTGACATCACTGACAAAGTTATCCAACCTTCTTTTTCAAAAAAAGAACTTCAAGGAGGGGAAATTCACTACCTCCCCAAATAATCTACTGCACTTTGGGACAATGTGATTTGTTAAGTATCTTCCCTTCCTCATTTTGTCCCCTGACCCCATCCCTGAATCCACCTATTTCGAATTTCCAACCTTTGCTCCTTATTTGGCCCTCTGCTAACAAATAGAAGAAACCCAATTAACCCCGCCCCCTTCCACTTGACAGACCTTAGAAAATCTGAAGACAATTATCATGTACTTAGTCTTCTCTTTTCCATGCTAAATCTCCCCAATTTCTTCAATGAATCCTCATATTACTTGGGTTGCTATTGCTTGTCTTGAACTTTGACACCTAGATCTGAACATGGTATTACAAATGTGGTTCACAGAGGACTAACATCTTATTCTCTAGAAGTTATGGCTGTGAATGGAGCCCAATGCAACATTAGGTTTTTTTTGGCTAATTCTGATTATTAACTAATATTAAACTTACAGTTCACTAAAATCTCCAGATGGTTTTTTAGACCACCTGTCTAGCGATGTTTTCACCATATAGTACTTATAAAGTTGAATTTTTGAGCCCAAGCATAAGGCTTTACATTTACCTTTATTGAAATAGATTCTGCTCAATGTGCGGGCTTTTAAAGATATATTTGGATCCTTCATGTGTCATCTGTGCATTATCTATCCATCACAGCTATGTATCATTAGAAAACTTGATGACCATGCCATCTAGGCTTTTATCTCAAGTCACTGACCTCTTGGCCAGGATTAACTCATTATAAACTGTATTACTCTAGATAGGTTGAGGATTTCTCTCTTCCCCCAAAAAATATTAGTTCTGTCTATGGCTACAAAACTGTCCCTGGAATTTGATTGGTACCTGCCTTCCTTGAATCAGCTTCCTTATCATCTAAGGAATGAGTACCATTCACAAGAAACTGGAGCCCTTCTAGCTTGGTGGATTTCTGAAAACTCTAAGAGTCAACAACAGTTGCCCTGTTAACCAGGCAATTCAATATGGAGAAAAGTGGGGAGGGGCAGGACACATACAGAAATCCCAAGTACCACTGTATCCTTGTTGCGTATTCTTTCAGTGTTAGGGAAAAAAAATAAGTCTCTTTTTTCTTTGCCACTGCTCTGTGTTTTTGAAAGACCTAGAAAGATGGGAGAGGTGCCACAGGACTGGAGAAGAGCAAATGTTTTTCTCCCCCTAATATTAAAAAAAAGAAAGAGTGTGATGTCTGAAAGTTATAGACAAATGAACTTGCCTTCTAGTCCTAGAAAATTCTATAAACTAACAAGCAGGATAGTTTGTAAGCACTTAGAAATGGAAACACTGATCAATGCTCATTTTTGTTAAATTTGGGTCGCACAAGATGAACTTATTTTCACTTAAAAAAAACACTGCTAGATTACCAGATCACGAAAATACTGTAGATATGTTAAGACTGAGAGATAAATCTCTCATGGTATGGCTTATAGATGAGATGGGAAGATATAGACTAGACTGAAAGTAGTATAGCTAAGGGATTTGGAACTGGTTGAGTGACCCTAGTATAACTCTGGAAATCCCCTGTATTTCAGTGAGGTACTATATCATTTCAGTTGTTATCCTCTTTCTCTTTTAAATGAAGTAATTTTATATATTAGTTAATTTAAACTTGGGGGCAGGTCTCTAGGTGTATTTCACATATATCTATCTTTGGCTCTAAGATGTTGATTGTTTTTGTTTGTTTGTTTCTTTTTTGTTTTTGTTTTTTGTTTTTTTGGTCAATACTTGGATGAAATAATAGATGACAGGTTTTTCAAATTTGAATTTGACAATAAGATTGGAGAGATTGAGAGCACATTTAATGAGTTGATTCTAGATCTAAAAAGATCTTGATAGACTAGAATGATAATAACAGTAAGTAACAGCGAGGATTTATATAGTACTTTAAGATTTTTAAAGCATCATATATGTATGTATAATTTCATAATTTCATGTGACCTCACAATAACCCTTTGAGGCTTTCTTGCTATTTGTTTAGTTGTGTCCAATTCTTCATGACCCCATGGACCATAGCACACCAGGCTCTTTTATCTTCCACTATATCCTGAAGTCTGTCTCGTCTCACATTCATAACTTTCCATGACACTACTTTCTGTCTCATCCTCTGTGATCCTCTTCTCCTTTTGCCTTCAATCTTTCCCAACATCATCTTTTCCAACATTTCTAATAAGTTCCACCTTCTCATTATGTGAACAAAGTATTTAAGCTTTAGCTTCAATATTTATCTTCTCAATGAACAGTCTGAATTAATTTCTTTAAGTATTGACTGATTTGATCTCTTTGCTGTCCAAAGGGATTCTCAGATTCTCAAAAGTCTTCTCCAGCACCACAATTCAAAAGCGTTCTCTGGTGCTCAGCTTTCCTTATAGTCCAACTACTTTACTACTGGAAAAACCATAGCTTTAACTATGTAGACTTTTGTCAGTAAGGTGATGTCTCTGCTTTTTAGCATGTTTTCCAGATCATCATAAGGGATTGGAATGCTAAAATAGGAAATCAAAAGATAACTGGAATAACTGGTAAGTATAGCCTAAGAGTACAAAATGAAGCAGGGCAGAGACTAATAGAGTTTTGTTAAGATGACTTGCTGGTCATGGAAAACATTCTATTTCAACAACCCAAAAGGCAACTCTATGCATGGAGGTGACCAGATGTTCAATATCCAAATCAGATAGATTTTATACTTTGCAGACAAGATGGAGAAGCTCTATACAGTTGGTTAAAACAAGACCTGGAATTGACTGTGGTTTGGATCATGAGCTTCTTATTGCAAAATTCAGACTTAAATTGAAGAAAGTAGGGAAAACCATGAGATCTTGAGCATGACCTTGATAACATCCTTTATGAATATGAAGTGGAAATGATTAAAAAATATGGGATTATATCTGGTAGATAGAATGCTTGAAGGACTATAGACAGAGGTTCACAATATTGTACAGGAGGCAGCAACAACAAAAAAAAAAAACCCAAAGAAAAAGAGCAAGAAAGTAAAATGGCTATCTGATGAGGCTACATTTTAATACTGTCTATGGGGTTTTGTTGACAAAGATACTGGAATGGTTTGCCATTTCCTTCTCTAGTCGATCACCTTTTGTCAAAAGTCTCCACTCTAACTTATCTTTCTTGAGTAATGCTGCACAACATAGCTCACAGTTTCACTGAGCAATGCATGCCTCTCGCCTCATTAAGGCAGTGATCCAGGAAGGGCTTTTTAAGGTGGGTGCTATTGTTATTCCCATTTTAGATATGAGGAATCTGAAGCTGAAAGAGGTTTAGTAACTTGTTCAGGGCCACATGCTAAGTTGAATCAAGTAAGATTTAATTAAATTGAGATAAATTCAAAGTTTTACACTTGAGTTTAAAAAAAAATAGCTTCAATAGAAGATGGAGAAAGTATTACTTGACATTAGCTCCTTAGGGAAAAGATGGGGAGAGGTGGGTTGGGTCAAGCAGAGAATATAAATTTCAAGACTGATTTAAAATGAGTGTGACCTGGCAGCCAAATAAAGTTAGTGAGATCTTAGAAGGCACTTTCTTTCCATGTCATTGTCTTGTCAGCCAAGGCAATGACTATGACCTAGAGAACTTAATCCTTTCAGGCCCAGAACTCTGGTTTTGGGTCGAGGGTCACAAGAGATCTCCATAGGTCTCAAGAGATCCTGATTGTTGAGTTCCATCCAGGTTTTATTTTATTTTATTTTATTCCCTTGATCTTATCACCCCTGTTTTGTGCTCTTCTTCCTTCCCTTCATCAAATTCTTGTTCTGGAATCATAATCAAGACAGACCCTACTACTTGAAAATGTATGTCAATCTACTCCCTAGCATTCTACTAACCATCTTTATATATTTCCAAACCAAAATAACCCTCCTTGGCCATCACTTTCCTATATGTGCCATCTCTTCCATTAGGAAATAAGTTCCTTGCGGGCAGAACTATATGTGTATATATATATATATACACACACACACATATATGAATGAACAAATATATGTATATATATATTTGTTCATTCATATATGTATATATTTGTTTTTGTTTTTATATGCACATAACAAGATAAGGCTGGACTCATTACAACTGATTAATAAATGTTAATTAATTCATTGTGTCCAGCATGAAGGTAGCAATAGTTCATAGAATCATACATTTAGAGCTGGAAGTGACCTTAAAAATCTAACCATTTCAGTTTTACAGATGAAGAAACTAAAGTCCCATGAGGATATAGATATAGATTAATGTCATACAGATAGTAGGTAAAACAGACAGGATTTAATCCCAGGTCCTCTCCAGAGCCAGTACTTTTTCCTCTGTTTGACATTATCTTTACTATACACTCCTCTGGAGAGGACACATCTAGAGTACTCAATGTTTATTTCTAGGCATCATATATTATCAAATATATGAAGTGGAATATATCCAGAAGAGGGTGGCCACAACTATGAGATTACAAGAACATATGCCATCCAATGATTTGTGGAAGGAACTAGGGGATAAGAATCCTTAGAAGGACTTTGATGCTTATCTCTAAATATTTGATGTATTGTCATATGAAAGAGGGGTAAGGCTCATTTTATTTTTAAATCTCAGAAGGGAGTGCTAAGAGCAAAGGGTATAAATTTAAAAGAAAAATTCAGGCTTGACATGAGGAATTTGTTTAAATAAACAGAGCTATCAAAAAGTATAATGATTGCCATCAGGAGATAGTTGGTTCTCCTCTTGGAGGTATTTATGCAAAGGCTAGACAATCACTTGTTGGGGGTAATGGGAATTCATGTTCATAAGTATTCCTTCTAGCTCTTTGATTCTATGACTGTCAAGAAACTGCTTCAGAACTTTTCAACATCATCATTTCAATTTTCATTAAAATATCTTTCTTTCCTATGACAGCATTTCTCTTTAATTTTTAAAAACATTCTCTTTTAAGGAATTTGGCTTCAGGTCTATGAAAATCTTAACCTGTACTTTGTACAACAGCCTTGAGCCTGGCTCTACTCATAAATAACAAAGTCAAGAATTTTCATTGCTTATAATCACTCTAATTCAGTTAAACAGTAAATGTTTATTAAATACCTACTGCGCATTGAGCTGTGTGAGAAGTACTAAAGAAATACTAAGTTTAGAATGAACAATGTTTCTGTTCTCATGCTGCTTTTAGTCTGGCCAGATCCTCTTACCACCCTTGACTAGACTTTGTATTCACATTCCATAAAGAAGACTGGGTTGTGGGAGAAATCTTTGAGATGGTATTTTAATTAGTTAACAGTGATTAATCTATTCACTTTTGTTATTTGGGATCAGTAGAATTGGGTTAAAGTCTTGATTCTGTTACTTATTAGGTTAGGTCACATTGAGCAAGTCATTTAACTGCTTTGGGTCTCATTCTGTCATCAAAATGTGGAATTTTCTAACCAGATGATTTCTAAGATGCCTCCCAACCCTAACTCCAAGAATCCTAAAATCAGTCCTCACCTGTCCCAATTATCAGGGCTTCCCTTTCAGACCTGTGAATGAAGTTTAACATCTTTCTTACTCCAGAACACCCGCAGTGTACCAAATTTTGGGCTACTTAAAACTGGAAAGATAAATTCCCCAGTTGAGTGAACAAAGACTTGGCAGCATATTGCCAGAGAAACATGCCCTAGATTGTTCTGGCCCCAACTCCAAAGACCATTTAGAAACCCACAGAGGATAGATGATTGAGTTTTGAATTTCCCAGAAACTGAGGTCAGTGATTGATGAGAGTAGAATTCTTCCCCAGAAAATCTCTGTAATTTTCACTTCCACAATGTGCTTTAGACTTTTACCTGTCATTCTTTTCTCCTCTTTACAAATTTATTGATTTTTCAGCATTAGTTTGAAAAGGCTTTACTTGAATTACTCATAATATAATAGCACTAATGGTACCTTTACAATGCTTTGTTTAGACCCCAGGTTTATTTGCATTTTTCTGCATAATTTATCCTGCTTGAAATTGGATTATTGCCTTGTAAAACAGCAGGATTGTACCATTATTGCTTAATTTGAGATGCATGGGGTTTTTAATTCTTGCCTTATTTATATCTATGGATACTGTAGTCTTAAAGAAACTACGAACTGCTTCAGGCAGGTTGGCCTCAGAACTTTTACTGCCTTCATTCAAGTAATAAAGTTGCTTTTTAAAGGAAATGTATTTTAATTGCAGCTTAACCTATTTTTTTAACTTCCTTAACAAATTGAGGCAGCTGATTATGCTGGCATTTCACACAATATGAAGTGATATACTCACAAAAATAGATGTATGCACAACAAGCCTGATGAGTCAAGCCCAAGAAATCCAGAGGTATGAAATACTTGAAATTAAAGGGGAGTGATAGGTACAGATCACTGCATCTCCTCCTTGTCATTTTTATTAAGAATTCCTTACAAGGACGCTTGCAGAAATCTGAGCATTCCTTAGAGGCTTGCCCATAATAATCTAAGTCAGGGAGGTCTCAATGCAAATGTCATTGGTTCATTTCTGCTCTAGCCCTTTGGAGTTAATGAACAAAGGAGCTCAAAAATCCATTAAAAAAAAAACAAACTGTGACAAAAGTAATGATCGTGATCCTTGTTAAATGAAAACTAAAGTTGTCAGAAATAATCTGAATAAACTCCTAAATTGGGTAAAGCTCCTGAATTTTCAGAAAACATTACAGTGTTTTTCTAAGTCCTGATGGAATATGTCAGAATGGACAGAAAAATTACTGAGGTTCTCTAATTATAAACAAGAATTATTTTAAACTCCCTTTATTTCCTCTAGGGGAGAATATCCACAGCCCTAATGCCTTAAGGTTTATGAAGTACCTTTGTCAAAACACTTTGGTGCAAGAGGTGTGTAATTATTATTGTCCCCATTTTATAGGAGGAAACAACAATAACTTAGATGTAGAGAGAGAAAATAATTTACCCAGGGTCATTATTAGTAATAGTCAGAGGGGAGGATTCATACCCAGGTTTTTCTGAATCAAAGTGGTCTTTCCACTTTTCCATAATGCCCTTTGTAAATGAATGACATCTATTAATTTTTTCCCCCAACCCAAAAAAGTACTTCCTAGCTTTTCTGTAGGACATCTATTAATGCTCCACTCTTCTGTCTCATCATGGGGTAGAAGCAATCCTGGATTATTGAAGTCTATGTCAGCAGAGTACAAGCTCTCAAAGGATAGAACCATGGTAGAAATGTTTCAGGTACAAGTTCTCAGATGACCTTTGTTTCCAATGTCCAAGCACCAACCTGGCTAATTTCAAAAAGGAATGGTCTCCGGGTAATGAATTTTCTTGGTGAGAGCAACATATGAAAGACTCTCTGAAAGCAGTGAGGCATCTAAATCTGTATTAATGGAAGGAGCATATATGTTAAGGGAAATCATATCCCACATGTCTATAAGTAGGGCAGGGAAATTGGAGCTTTAACCTAGAGCAACAAAATTTAGATGATTTCCAACAGCATCATTCCAGACTTCCTAGTGTCCATAGCTCTCATGCTTGACCCCTGTACCTATATCTCCACTTACTCAACAGTAGCCACTTCAGCAGCATAGGACCTTCATGGTGTCTCAGGGAACAAGGGAATCTTTTATTTCTTCTTCCTCTGGTGTCTGTATTCCAGCTAAACTTTCCCTCTGTTCTGTCAGACACCCCCATCCCAAGTGCAAAATATCCCTCATTGTGGCTCTGGTACATTCTTGAAGTATTGATGTGTTCGTCTTTATGATTTTTTCCCTCACCTTCCCCTTAATGTTTAAAATATTAACTGCTAGACGGTTACTTCTAGTTCGAAATCCATGTAGGTATGTCTGTCAAGTCCTGGGAAAAGGGGTAGGGAGAGAGGGAATCCAGAATTCCAGGCAGAGCAGATGTAGAGGTACTATTCAAAGAAGTGAAAGTATAAAAAATGTCTCAGGAGAGGTGCCAGGAGCAAAGCCTATGTTGGTGTGAAGATTATGAACAAGAAACCATGAAATGAGCATATTGATTCCAGGTCAATAGCTTCCATAGCCCTCTATTCAGAAAAAACTTCCAATGAGGGAGTGGAAGCAATGAGCTTGTACTATAATATTGACAGGACTTCCTTTCCTATGTACTTTAGGTATCATGGTCATTATCTACAAAAGTTATTTATTATGAGTATTGGCAGAATTTCACTAACGTTGCTTTGACTGCAATTCCCGGAGGACAATTTCAATGTATCTAGGGGGAAAGTTCATGGAGAATATGACATTCCTGTAAATGAGACTTTCTGTGGCCTGGCCTTTCTCACTGAAACCATTCAGCCAGTGAATTTTCTAGAAAAATCAGAATGACAGAATCAGGTCATCTCATAACTATCAGACAGGCTGCAGAAATGGAAGGCTTATGGTTGTTGCCTACCTCCTAACCTACAATAATTTCAGTTTTAGGTTCTGCAAAAAAAAAAAATAGTAATCACAACCCTGTGATATAGGTAATCTATTATTATCCCCATATTTTATGGATAGCTCAGTTCCAGAAGCATAGTAGGT
Organism: Vombatus ursinus; assembly: GCF_900497805.2. Classification (NCBI taxonomy): domain Eukaryota; kingdom Metazoa; phylum Chordata; class Mammalia; order Diprotodontia; family Vombatidae; genus Vombatus; species Vombatus ursinus. The sequence continues at coordinate 19,035,492 of NW_020954548.1, forward strand.
ACTTTTTTTTTCTTTTAGGCAATTGGGGTTAAGTGACTTGCCCATGGTCACACAGCTGGTAAGTGTCAAGTGTTTGGTTTGAGGTCGGATTTGAACTCAGGTCCTCCTGATTTCAGGGCCAGTGCCCTATCCACTGCACCACCTAGCTGCCCCACATAGTAGGTACTTAATAAAAATGTTTATTGACTGGCTGACCGGATGAAGAAACCTAGTGTCTGATAAGCTGAGTTATTTTCCCAGAGTCACACACAGTTTGTGAGGTAGGATTTCAACCGAGATTACCTAACTCCATTCAGTCCTTCAAGGTTTTAGTAAGACTACCTTTCCAGTCTTCCTACACTTTAATCTTCTCCATGGACTGTACAATCCAGTGACAATAGCCTTCTTGCTGTACCTTTCAAGTGGCATTCCATCTTTCGATTCTGTGCCTTGTCTCTGGGTATCCCCCATATCTGAAATACTCATGCTCCTCCCTTGTCTCTACCTCCTGGCTTGCTGGACTTCCCTGGCTTCCTTCAAGTCTCAGCTAAAATCTCACTTTCTGCAAGTAGCCTTTCTTGGTCTCTTTCAATGCTAGCACCTTCACTTTGAGATTATCTCCAATTTGCTCTGTATGTATATTATATGTACATAGTTGTTCTCATGTTGTCTCCCCCATTCGAATGTGAGTGCCGTGCGAGCAAAAACTGATTTTGTTTTTCCTTTTATCTCTAGTGCTTAGCAAAGTAACTGGCTCAAAATAAACACCAACATTACCATCATCGTAAGGAAAAGGAGGAAAAAGATATAGAAGCTTTCTAATCATCTACATGGCTTCAAGAAGTTCAATAGAGCAGAAATGCAGGTTATTAAATGAGAAATAGAAGACTGAAGACTGTTAATATAATGAATCACAGAGCAGAGATGTCAAAAAAGGTGACAAACTCTAGCTTTACTGCAAAACTGCAAAACAGAGATGTCATCAAGCTATATATCTCCACCAAAAACCACACTAAAAAGCTACTTCTCATGAAAATTTCTCCAACAATATCAAAATCTTATTTAAATTTAATAAAAATATAAAATTATTAATGTACAGAAAGGGAAAGTAGAAATTGAAGGTTGTGAGCTTGAATCAGAAAACAAATTGAAACAAAGCATAAAGGTTATACAAATGTTTTCTTTTTTCAGCCAAGCTATATCAGGTCTTTTAGGGGTGGACCTAATGCCAGTACCCTGTTAGTTCAGGTTTGTTTGGGGAATGAAATGAGGGACTCAAAAGTCATTTAACAGTTAAGACAAGGAGCTTTACTTTGCTCTAACATATCAAGGATAATCAAGAAGGGTACAGTGGCATTTAGATTCTGTGACACCCTCCCTTTCTTCCCCTCACCTCCTGCCACCCCTACTGGGTCCCCTTCTTTCTATATGAAAATACATATAATTAGCAAAGCAGTGTATGGTGCCTAGTATTATTTTCAAGCATTTGCCAAGTCAGAGGGTCTTAACTCTTTGTGGTTGGGACATTTATGTCCTTAAATGACCAGAAAGTTGAATCAAGGGAAGGAGTGGCTAACTGGATCCCAGGGACAATTCTGTTGTCTTTTAGGGTAAAACTAATCCTTGTTTCAGGGAAATAGGGGGAACCCTAGTCCTATCACAAAGCATAAAGATGTCAAGGAGGAAGCTGAGGTTGTGTATATTAAAAAACAAAAACAAAAACCCCACAGAAACTTATACCCTAAAGTAAAATCTCAAGAGACAAAACAATTTTAAAGCATTTAACACCTTTGCAATACCAGTCTTAATGTATATTTTTGGTTTAGTAAAAATGGATGTCAACAGATTTAGCAAGTATCCTAACAAAAATTCATACAATATTAATGAAACAGAATTTTTTACCCTAAAACAACTATAGAAAGATTGACACTTCTTCATCAAAAAAAACAAAACAAAACAAAACAAAACAAAACAAAAAAAAAAAAAACAAGGCAGATTGATAAATGATCTTAGAGCATACAACCAGCAGGGTAAAATTTTATAGAAGTTTTTTTGGAACAAACAGGTTTCCCTTCACAAAGCCATGGCAGAGGCAGACAATAGCTACTTGCCACTGGCTTTGTTGAATGCAGCTGAAAGTGATTGATCCCCAGATGGAGTCTATGAAACAGTTAAGATCAAAGAATGGAATTAAAGGGCTTTCCACAAGCCATATCCACATGAACTCAACCAACAATATGTTGATAAAGAAATGTCAAACAAACGGCTATTATGCAGATGTATTTGTAGAAATAAGATGGTGTATGGTAGGTAGCAACTCAGTATCAGTTCATCGATAACACAAGTTATACAAAGATTATCTGTAAGGAGATCAGCCTTGCGAATTGATAGACATTATCAGTTGGAAAATGTGCAACAGAACTGCAGATTGGGAAAAGTAAGTATCTACTAGAAATCCTGAAAGATAATATTGGGGAACTAGAATTATACAAGAGAAATGTGCTATCCTATATTAACTACTAGGCAACAAATCCTCATACTACAGAAATAGAAGGCAATTAAGTGTCATAGAAGATAGAATATTGGACCTGGAGTCATAAAGACTTATCTTCCTGAGTTCAAATATAGTCTCAGACATTTACTAGCTATGTGATCCTGGGCAAGTCATTTAACCTATTTGCCTTATAAAAATGCGCTAGAGAAGGAAATAGCAAAATACTCTAGTATCTTTGCTAAGAAAACCCTAAAAATGGGGTCACAGAGAGTCAGACTAATGAAATGATTGAACAACATATATACAAACCCTAAAATATCATTGAAAATTTAAGAAATAAGTTGTACTGGATGGCAATCATAGACAGAACTTTTACCAACAACTACCTGGATATAACACTGAAGCATAAAGATTTAGGAACAGTATTTTTAGTAGATCTGGCCATACTAAGTGTCTATGATCTTCAAGCTATGTGGAAGAAAAAGCTTTCAAAACATAGAGACCTAGAGGAAGAAATTAAAACATATGGGAACAGGACAAATTACATGTCATTATGATTATCCTATTTGTTCCTGAAGCAATGAGTATAGATAAGATGATGTTATATCACGATGCTCTTACTCAATTAAAAAATATTTTATCTAACCATGCAGTAGTTGGTAGAACATCATATAAAAATGAACAATTACAACAGACTGTAAGGATGGGTTGAATTTAATAAGATGAAATTCAACAGAAATAAGTATGAAGTCTTTAACTTGCGGGCATGTGACTAGGCATTAATTGATTGAAGCCCATGTGATATCTTTACGTAGCTCTGGTGTGTCTTCTGAGTTCTAGACCCATATTTCTGAATAACTACAAGATGCTTCTGACTAAATATCTCACCAGTAACTATAAGTCAGAATATTTAAAACCATTTAAATCTTTTTTCCCTGAAATTGTTCTTCTTTCTGACTTCTTATTTCTATGTCACTGCCCTTTACCAAGTCTCTCACATTTGAAATCCTGGTGTTATAACAGTCTCTTCCATTTCTTATACCTAATCACTGATGAAATGTTATTTTTACTTCCACAACATGCTTTGAAATTATGAAGGTCTTAAGTGCTTTCTATGGTTGGAGTAGATATTGCCATGTGACATTGCATTTATTTTCCCTATATTTTTCATATAGTTATTTAATTTTCCCCAAATAAATGTAAGTTTCTTGAGGGCAAGGACTGTCTCATTTTTGTTTCTGTAAACTAGCATATTGCCTAGCACACGCAAAGCTCAGATAAATGTTCACTTGCTGATTTCTTATGATAGAAGAGGAAACAGACAGTTAGCAGTCCCAGGAAAGGGGCTTTGTAGTACTTGGCATTAAGAGTCAAAATAAGACGCCAAAGATAAACCACTATCCAGAGAGAGGCTTGTCCATTAGGCCAGTAGAGTAGCTGCTTACCAGGCAACAAAAGGCATGTCTGGGTAGTTTTTGATTGATTGATTGAAAAGTCACAGGTCAACAAAGGAGAGCAGATTCAAATAACAGGGTTCCATGATTTCAGGAGCCCTTGGCACTAAGGGATTCTTACCTTTTTCTGGCAAACAAGATACCTTTGAGCGACTACATGATTTGCTAATTGTGTCCCTACACAATAAGCTTGATAAATGGTAGCAGGTGAAGCAAGAGGCTGAATAAGGATGGGTGGTCATGTGAGAGAGGGCTTAGATCCGCTCTGCTTAGTACCAGAGGACAGAACTAGCAGAAGTGGGTAGAAAATGGAAAAAAAAATAGTTTTCAATTTAATAGAAGAAAAATCATCCTAACAATTTATCATGTTCCTGCCGTGGGAAATGAGATAAGGAATCAAATTGGGAGGAATAAAAGGATTTTTGAGGTGAAGAGGACCCAACTGAAATAAGAAAAAGCACACTTGGAGTGTATTCAAATGTTGTAGTTGTGTGACTGTGAATAGCAATGTTCAGTAGTGGGTATGGAGGGACAGAGAATGCAGATGGCAAGGATAACACAGGATTAGAGTTGTGCTAAGCCTGATTATGGAAAAGACAAAGGAGCAAGATATTCAAGAATAGAGGACAGCTTATGGATGATTTGGCTAAGCAAAAGTTCAAAATTTCAAAGTGAGGAAAGTAACATCAGAGAAATGTGATCAAATGAATGTGGTCTGGAGTTACTAGAAGCTATGGTAAGGACAAAAATTAGGTTTAAAAGGAAGAGATAGACTGGAGATTGTGATCAGATTGAGGAATTTCAGGGTTCTGCACAATGATGGCAGAGTGATTATGCGTGATGATGAGCTCAAGGTCACTGGTATCACTAGTTATGGCTATGGTGGCACAGGTTGTAGGTCATGAGAGTTAAAGAGGTCAATAACCTGGGAGGCCAGGGTATATTGGAGGGGTCATGCACATGAATAATAAAGTCCTCAAGCATAAGGCAAGGGATGGAACTAGGTGCTAAGTGAGAAAGGATTGTGAATGACCTATGTGGGGGCTGAGAGAGAACTGTAACTAGGTGGTAGCTACAAAAAGAAATAGATGGAGTAAACATTAAAGTAGGAGAGATTGGTGAGTCATGGCAGCAGAGTGAGGGTCTTGAAAGTAGAAGTGGGGGATAATGGATCCATCTACTGTGTCTAATCCAATGTATCTCTGAGGTATGATAGAAGGTATATGTAGCATTGGAAAAGGTGGCTAGAGATATACTTTCTTCTGAGATCTAGGATTTGCAAGAAGATAGAGGAAGTGGTCTAAGATAAAGGAAGTATATGTTTTATAAGAAAATGGGGTTCCAGGGAAAGTGTCTGTGTGTGTGTATGTGTGTATGTGTGTGTGTGTGTGTGTGTGTGTGTGTGTGTGTGAGAGTATACATGCGTACTATCTTGGCAGCCAGGATCATTGAGATTATTGAAAAAGAGGTGGAAGTTTCCTAGTCATAGGGTATGGATATATAATTATTTGACTTGGGATCCTCCCCCTCGAGAGTCTTGTAAAGACACAGGGTTGTTGGAATCAGTTGTCTTTCAAACATAGAAGAATATATAGATTTGTTCAGTCATCTGGGTGAGAAAATACCTGAGGATTTGGTCCCCAGAGGCCTGGCTGAAACTCACATTTAACTACAGTTCCTTTGCCTCCTACCATAATGGACAGTTGAAAGACTCTCTGTGTAAAGCACCAAGCATGGGGCACATTATCAGAGGCCTACTCTCAGACAAGGTCATGCCATCCATGAGACTAGTTTAGAGCCTCTTAATTGGTCTCCCTGCCTCCAGTCTCTCCTCTCTCTTATCAGTCTTCCATACAACTACCAAATTGATGTTCTAAAGCACAGTTCTGACAATGTGATTCCCTTGCTCAAGAAACTTTAGTCTTTATTTTCTACAGAATTAAATATAAACTCCTCCTATGGGCAATTAAATCCCTTCTCAAAAAAAAAATAAAACTCTTCTCGAGTGGGCTCCTACCTCTCTTAACAGGCAGATTTCCCATTATTCCCCTTTCCCATATTCTACATTCCAGTTGAACTCACCCACTTGATCTTTATACACAAAATTCCATCTCCCATCACTATGTCTTTGGGTGGTGCACCCATAATGACTGGATTGCTCTTCCTTCTTTTGGAATGCTCCTTACATTTTCCTCTTGGAATTCCTAGTGGAGTCTTCGAGACTGAGCTAAAGGGTCACCTCTTATTAGTGCCCACCTTTCACCTTGAAATTACTTTGTAATTATTTTTGTATTTAGTTATCTGCCTATTATCCCAATTCACATCTTGGAATGGGACTGTTTTGTTTTGTATCCTCAGTTACTTGCACAGGAGTAAGTAATTGTTGCATTGAATTGTATTCAGAGCCTCTGGCTGACAGGATAAAAGACGTCTTGATTTAGTCTTTATAGACCTGTAACCTACACAAAGCTGTAACATTTTAAGATTTTTATGTTAACTATCTTACTATATTTGATATAGTTAAATGTTGATAAATATCTTATAATTATAAGAAATGTTAATCCTTGAATCAATTGAAAATAGCCTTGATTTGGTGATTTCCTTAAATTTTCAGTTCTAAGGAATCACATATGCTTTGACTATTTTAATTCCAAAACCTGGGAACTCATCCAAATGTAAAATGGCATATTAAGCTATATCTGCAACAAGGTTCAAAAAGAGCTTTATTAAAAAATTCTACCCAAAGCCTTCATGCACATGTATTTTTCTATCTTCTCCTCCCTCTTTCTTCTCCCTGTCTTATTTTGCCCTTTGTCTCTTCTCTGTCTCTGTCTCTACTCTCTTTTCTCTTATCCCTTTGTATCTCTCTTTCTTTGTCTCTGTTCTTCTTTGTCTCTGTTTCTCTGTCTCTCTTTGTGTATCTCTGTTTCTCCGTCTTTATCTCTCTGTCTGTCTGTCTCTGTCTCATTTCTTATCTTCTTTCCTGGCTCCATTACTATCCTTCATATTTAAATATTAGAAACCTACATTCTATGCAGAGATGAACCTGTCTTTAATTAACCCAGTTGCAAATGCACAGTATCTCTCAAAGGAGATGTAAGATCACTTATTCTTACAAAGCTCCCTGATAGACAGCACATGTACAGAAACTGGAGTAACTAGAGAATAGAGCTTCTCTTGTAATTGTAGGACAGGCCTGTAATGTTACCTTAATATAGTTTTGTTTTTATAATCATTGGAAGCATTACAGTCGATCATGTTTATGAGTACTTAGGGACTTTTAAGCATGCAGATTATTTAGCTGACATGTACAGAGACTAATGAAATTTCACTAAATATAGGGCAATTGTTATTCAGCACAATTTTATAACTTTTTTTAGTATGCATATCCATACCATAGATTTTATGTAGTCTATTAATTATGTGCTATTAATTGTGGTGGAATGAAGTTGTTTACATAGAGTAAACTTGTAAAAGAGAGGTTTTCCCATTGTGTTTACTGTGATAGACATAGAGATTTTTCTATTACAGAATGTATTATTTCTACCTTTTAATTACAGGCTTTCCTATGTTTTTATTAACTTTCTTTTTTGGTTTGGTTTGCTTCTTGGAATTACCTAAAAGTTTTATTATAGTTCTGTGCTCTCATATACCTTTTCTTTAGGATTTCACTCGTCAAATAAAATACATGTAGGTGGGACATATAATATCTGCATCTATCAATATTCTATAAGATAGTAAAATATGCATGTTACTGTGTTATAGAATTCTGAAAAGAAATAATGAGAACTTTTCATTGTTAGTAGAACTGTAAATTCTTTCTATCTTTTTTTTTTTTTTGCTTTGTGGTGAGGCGACCAGGGTTAAGTGACTTGCCCAGGGTCACACAGCTAGTAAGTGTTAAGTGTCTGAGATTGGATTTGAGCTCAGATCCTCCTGACTCTAAGGCCAGAGCTTCCCTAATTCCTTCTATCTTTGTACCTTCAGGCCTAGAATAGAATCTTACCCATTGCAGATACTTAAGAAGTATAATTCACTGCATAGACTTGTATGCCCATATTTATGCATATCTACATTGCATGTATATGTGTAGTCATTCATGCGTGCATATATAAATGTGTGTATTGCATGCATATATGTACATGCAATACACATATGGAAAACACTTCTATATAGTGAATGTTTCTGTGAAATTTGTTGTGTCTACAATGAATAAGAAGCTATGCTGGTAATATATCTACATATACACATACATACACACACATGTGCGGGTACATATATACGCTTGCAATATACATAGGGAAAAACAGACATAAATGACTCTGTAGTAAATATTGCAATTAAATTTATTAAATGTCTACAATGGGCAAAGTGCTATGCTAGCACTGGAGATACAAAGATAAAATGATTTTACATTTTTACTAGCAATGAAAAATTCTCATGATATCTTTTCAAGATCCTATAAAATAGTAATATACATAAATCAATTCAGAAAATCGTGGCCAGTTCTTCTGTAGAGGTGAGGAGGCCCATACTGAATGAAACTAAAGGACCAGTTATAAGATAGATAACTTGTTCCAATTGCCCTGGTGTTTACCACTCTGCACGTATCCTATGTGGTCCAGACCTGTTTTAGGATGAAGCAGGAGAAGTGAGAGGAAAAGGGACTGTGACTTTGCCCTAGCAAAGGTAGTTTTCTGAAACACCTTCTGGAATCCACATCTTTTCGTGCTGAGAATAGACACCTACAAAGAGCTGTTCTTGGCAGCCAAAAGAAGAAAAACAGCAGTAGCCTAGAGTCATGGCATAGCATACTGGATTAAGAACTGGCTTTAGAATCAGATAATTTGGGTTTAAAACAATCCATTGCTATTTTCCTAGCTGGATAAGTCATTTGATCTCTCTTTCACTCAATTTCCTCTTAGGTAAAATGGTGATATTGAACCAGATAGTTTCTAAATTTTATTACAGGTCTAGGTCCCTTTACTCTTCAGGACTAGAGGAATATTAGTCACACAGCTTGGTTTAATATGGAGAAAGAAGTCTAGTAGAGAATACCTGAAACCTTTCCCACAGTTGAAGACTTTTTTTTAAAAGAACTATGCTTTCATATGTTCAAAAGGTAGAATGAGCTCAACAAATCATGAAAATAAAACAGCAAGATTATAAGCAAAAAAATATCTTGGGGAAAAAACAAGTTAATTTGTTAAAATAATTGGATCTTTTAGTGAATAACATTGATTAAATTGGTTATTTCAGTCAGTCAATCAAAAAACAGGTTTTTGCTGCATTAAGCCCTTATTTCATGCCAAGCATTGGGCTGAGTTCTGGAGACACAAATACAAACTAAAAGAAAGACAGCTCCTTCTCACAAAGGATTTATATTACAATGGGAGAAAACACAGAAAAGAGAGTTGAAAAGCAAGGGCTACATTGGCAAAGTCTAGGGAGTTGAAATAGAGCTGAGGAAAAATGAAGAATAGCTATCCTGGGAGCTGCCAAAGGAACTCACCAATGGGAGAAGAGGGGTGCACAGGTAAAAGAATGTTCCAGAGTGTCAGACAGTGTGCTAAGAAAAGGCAAAATCACCCTTCCTGCTCTGAAGGGGCTCATATTCCAATGGGAGAAGCAACACATAAATAACTATGTACATGCATTTTCATATATATGTGTGTGTGTATACAAGCATAATATATACACATATACTTATACGCATGTGTGAAACATATGCACACACAATATAGTGTGCTCATGTAAAACACATGTGTAACATGTATGCATGCTCCTACTTTCACACATGTTAAATATGTGTATATGAATAAATATACTTGTGTATCTGTAAATGCACATGTGTGGTTTGTATATATGTATGCATATACTTATACACATATGTGCAATATATATATATTACACAATACACATGTGCCTGTAAATATATAAATACACATATACACATATGCTTGTATATATGTAAATATACACATGTGAGTGTGTGTGTATATTATAGAAGAAATTAAGGTCTTGGGGATGAGAACAGGTGGCAGGGGGAGGACATGAAAAAGATCTTCTATAGAAGATTGCATTTGAGTTGAGTCAGGAAAAGATCCAGGGATACTAGAAGAGGAGGTGAGAAGGGAAAACCTTTCAGATACTGGAGACAGCCATGGGCACAGAATCTTAAGATGGAATGTTGAGTTCCAGGAAATGGATTATAGAATATATGGAAGGGAGAAACCTGTAAGAAGACTGGAAAATCAGGAAGGGGCCAGGTTGTGAAGAGTTTTCCATGCCAAGTGGAGGATTTTATATTTGATTCTGGTGGTAATCGCAAGTCACTACAGTTTATTGAGTGTGTGGTGGGTATGTGACATGGTCAGACTTTTTTTAGGCAACTCATTTTGGCTGAGTAAAGATGAATTGGAATGTGGTATGGAGTAACTTGAGGCAGAAAGACTAATTAAAAGATTATTTCTACCCATTAAAATTCTCCTAGTCACGCAGGGTCAAAACTGTAGTAACACAGAATTAGTCTAATCTCTCTTCTGTATTAGGTCAGTTGGTTGAGAATTGATTGTTTTATTGAGCTAAAACATCCTATATGTAGCATGTAAATATGTTTCAATGATTTGAAACCCAGAGGAAGAAAAGAAAACAATGGAAAGAGGAAAAATCATGTGTATACCAGGAAGGAGTTTATTTAATATGATTTTTTTCCCCTTTTAAAATCTCTGAAGATAGTAATTAACAGATGAATAGTTTGAAAAGCATAAACTGAAAATGTACCCTATGTGATCGATTTCTATTTTGTTTGACAGCATTTATATATGCCCATGCCATGTTTTGCACAGTATTTATAGGATATTTTTGCTGCTTTGTGAAGGTTTCAACAAAGGAAATTCAATTACCTTCTGATTTTGTGATTTGTCGTCAGTTGTCTCCTCAGATGTGATCATCCCTAAATTAGTATGTTTTATCATAAATCTTTCTTTTCTTTTTGTTTAATTGGAAGGCAATTTTGGTTAAGTGACTTGCCCAGTCTGAGTTCAGATTTGAACACAGGTCCTCCTGACTACCGGGCTGGTCCTCTATCCACTGGTTCTTTTCATTTCCTAAAATTCTGATACAGTAGAAAATGCCTTGGCTCTGGCTTCAGCAGATCTGGAGTTCAAATGCTGCCTCTAATACTTATAAGCTGCATAAACTTGAGCGAGTGTTTTAACACTTTTCAGCCTCAGTTTCCTCATTTAGTAGTCTCTTTAAGCTCTAGGTGTGTGATTTGGCAATCCTATGATCTCTAGCTGTAGGTTTTTGTCACCATTTCCATTAAGAATATATTTCCACGTTTTCCTCATTGCAGCCTTATATTTCCTCTAGGTTGAGGTTGAAGCACTTTGTTAAACTTAGACTCCTAAAAGGGAGAAGAAACAGATAGCCACAAATTAAACCTGAGGAATGTGATAACCAAGACGACAATGATATTCTTAACTAATGGAATGCTAGAGGAATGCTGGATGCTAAGTTACTAAATGCTCCAAAGAATCTCAGAAGCTCAGGGGAAAGATAGTTAGACAAAGGAAGGTTAATTGACACAGGATATATGTGCTCAAGGTTACTTCTTCCAATAGGTCAAGGATCTATAGTTTCTTCATCATTGGTAGGCCTTTTACCAGTATGACTCACAAATGTCTCCCCTAAATGTCTTATTAAATAGTCTTGGTGAGTTGTTGTGGCAGACATAACATCTATCACCTGGTGATCAACCTTCTGGTAGTAGCAATCTCTGAACTTAGCTTGGCTGTACCTCAAACAGCAGCAGGCATACAGTGTGTTACTTAAGGAGTTTCCCACTTGGTAGGGCCTGCCAGAGTTTGTGTTTCTATTGGTGTAATGTCAGAGACACCCAGATACCTCCAGCCTGGGATTGAGCTTCAGAGTAGTACTTTGGTGAAGACACTCAAAAATATTGTTCAGTTTTCTTAAGGTCTTCTCTGAATTCTTAGTATGTCAGACAGGTAATTTTTAATAAAATAATAACTATAGCTAACATGCATATATTGTGTGCCAGGGACTGTGCTAAGTCAGCACTTTAAAATTATTATCTAATTTGATCTTCGCCCTGCAAGGTAGGCACTGTTACTACCCCCCAGTTTACAGGCAAAGAAATTGAGGCAAACAGCACTTGTCCAGGGTTACATAGCTTGTAAGTGTCTGAAGCCGCAGTTGAACTCAGATCTTCCTGACTCCAGACCTGGCACGTTATCTACTGTACCTCCTAGCTTCTCTTAGAAGGAAAATAAAAAGTCTTGACTGACTTTGCTTCCCTTCAGTAGACTCTACTATAAGAGCTCTAAATATTAACCTAAATGATTAGTCCAAGAGCTCAAAATGATCTATTCTTCAAAAAGATAATAATTGAATGAAAGTCAGCATTTATTAAGTGCCTACTCTTTACTAATCTAGTTTACTTCATAAGACCAGGAAACTAGGCAGCCTCTTTAAATGATAGCTGGTAGGTCATTTACGCTGCCTTTATTTATGCTTTAAAACTTTCACAAATCCTTAAAACATATATTTCAGATAAAAAAAATGAAATCCTCTTTTGCACACAGAGGTTATTCCATAAATCTTGGATAGACCCTGCAGATGAGCAACAAGCTGGTTCCAAAGCTAATTAGATCATCTGTATCATATTTGGGAAACTTCATAGCACTTTTAATAATCTCAAACTGTTTGATGTTACAAAAGACTATCTTTTTAATGTTGTATTTTCTGAGTGATTCCCTATGACTATGAATCATAGAATGGCATGGTCTAAGAACAATTAGCTTTGTTGATGACTCAAAGAATAATGCAGAAATGCATGGTGAGTACAAGTAGGCTGTGCCATGTTGCCAATAATGATGTATGGCAAAAAATGATATTAAATTCATTAAGCACATGAATGAATGAATGAGTGAATAAAAAAAATCATTAAGCACTGACTATGTGCCAAGCACTCTGCTAAGTGTTAGAGTACAATACAAAAGTAGAGATAATCCCAGAAATGAGCTTACTATCTTAGGATAGAAATAGCACATAGGAGAATGGTAGCCAAAGAGAGAGTACTTTCTTTAGTTTAGAAAGTTACAGGGATGGAGATCAGAAAGGGGGACAGATGGACATACCTCTTTCAGGACAATGGCAGAACTGATTTGGTCATGGCTCATGATTGAATGAGTGAAGAGTGCTTGTGTTGAGAGAAATGTATGTATGTCTATCTGATTGTGAGGCTATCCTTAAGGAGGAGGAGGCTGTTGGAGAAGGACTAAAGGAGTAAAGTGCCTTTCCTGAAATTGTGCTGTGGTAGAGACAATCACCATTCAGGAGAATGAGACCTTAGGGCATTTTTTTTTTCACAACAAGGTCTCTGCTGTGGGCATTGAAGTGGGTGTTGGGTAGAAGGTCATAGAGGAGGTGATGGAGAAGAGGGACATGTCAATAGCCAATAAACATTTATTAAGCACCTACTATGTGCCAGAGATTCCATTCAGTGCTGGGAATACAAATATGAAAATAAAATAAAATAAAATGAAGACCATCTCTACCCTTGAAGAGTTTACAATTTAATGGAGGAAGACAACACATAAAAGAAAGATAAAAAGGAGGTGAGGAGAGAGGAGAAATTACTTTGTAAGGAGTACTGAGGAGAAGCCAAAGAAGTCCAAAGTTAGTGACCAGAAAAAGAGGCAGACTGTTACAATATGAGAGATGGGAGTGTGGGAATTGGGGGAGGGATAGGGTAGCAATGTTATTCAGAAAATTGAAAAGAACTTAAGACATCAAGTATGTTGGGTATTACCTCTATAGAAGATTTGTGGAAAGTCAAGGACAAGGAACAAACAAGATAAAAATCCATAGATGGACAGTGAACTGGCATAAACAATACTCATGTTAATGAAATCACAGATTCAGAGAAGTATTGACATATTACATGTAGCAAAATAAAGATCCTTAGTAACGTGGTGATTTGGTCAGTGTCATAAATTAAGCTAATGGAAGAATATAAAATCTATGTCAATCCATCCCCAGTTCAGTATGCTATATACACCAGTCCAGTTTCCTCCATTGCATATTAACATCAAATAATGTCAGCTTTCAAATAAATTGCCACACTTTCACAGACTGGATGGTTGGATGAATGGATGGATGGATGATGATGATGATGATGATGATGATTATGATGATGATGGTGCTGATAACTCAATTTGGGGATGAAGGATAGGGAAAGGGAAGTCCGATCTCAGACTTCATTGGTACAGGGAGCTCTCCATGAGAAAATTTCTTTTACCAATATATGTTGGGCACTGTCTTTACAATTGAAAATTGCCTGGACAATTAACTTGAGTGTGGTCCCACTGATAGTTAATCCTGTTGGAATCAGGATTTGTGCTCAGGGATTTCTGGTGCCAAGGCCAGCTATTTATCCCTTATATTATACTGGTTCTCTATATAAGTGATACTTTGAAGTTTCCAAAGAATTTTTATGCATCTTCTATTTTATCTTTACAATAATACTTGTGAAGTAGGTCCTATTATCATTCCCATTTTTTAGAAGGGAAACCAGACCTTAGAGATATTGTGTATATGTGCATGAAATCTGAAAGCAACACATATATACAGATATGCATTCACATTTGTGTGTGTTTGTGTGCACGTGCGTGTGCATGTGTGAATTGTCCAGGGTAAAACATAATAAATTCTGGAAGCAAGATTCAAGCTTAGATGTTTCTGACTCTGAGGATGTGAACTTCTCAGAGCAAAGCTCACTTTAATATGATTTGCTATTATGCCAAATGAAATTCTGAGAGATAAAGTTCAGAGCACAATTAAGAAATTTATTAGTTAGGCTAGTAATAACCAATATACTGAAATCATTTGTCTCAGTTGCCGAAGACCCTGAGTGAGGGTCATAGGGCCTTTTAAATCCAGGTGTCTTCCTTCTGATTGACCTGACAGTACATCTTTGGGACTGCCACTGACAAACTAAGGCAACTTTGATTGGTAGGGTGGGTTGGCCTTCAGATGTGGCTAATTATGCCCCTCACTGCTCTCTGACACTTAAGGAATGCCAGTTGCTCCATGAGAGCCAGCTGCATTTTTACAATCTTGGCTCAATCAACTTCTTCCCAGTTTTGGCTTCCCCACTAGAAACCAAGTCACCCCAAATCTTGGTTAGAAATTGAGGACAGGATACTTGTGCCCTGGGAAGAGTCTAGCTGATTCTCTGTCTACCAGGAGAACAGAAGCAAGGGTCCCATTTGGGAGAGGCCCCACCCAAAGCTGGTGAATGAGCAGATGCCTTGGGGGCTGGGTGCTATCACATTTCCTCAACCACATTTTAGGACTCTGTGAGGTCTCCTTTTGAGCCAGGCTAAAGCACAGACATTTTGTAAAAAAAAAAAAAAAAAAAAAAAAAAAAGGATAAGTAATATTAATTATCAAATAATATAGCATAATATTAATTTTCCTCACTATTCTCCATGAGAAGCTGTTTGTCTCTTTACTGTAACTGCTACTCATATAAAAGAATACTGAATATGCTATTCTTAGCTACTCTGGCTTCTATACCATTACATTCTATATCCATTACATTCTATATGAACCATATCTGTTTTCTATGTTTCATATATATATATATATATATTCACCTATTCCACTAAGTCTTTCCCAATTACTTGTAAAAATTAACATTTAAAAATTATTTTGTGCTCCAAATTCCCATTCTCCCATGGGTACATAATTTAGAAATAAAGGGTGATACCATAGGTAGATCAGGGGAGGATAAAATAGTTTATTGTCACATCTATGGATAAGGGAGGAATTTATGACCAAACAAGAGAGAGCATTTTGGGATATAAAATGGATAATTTTGATTACATTAAATTAAAAAAAATGGTTTGCACAAACAAAACCAATTCAGACAAGATTAGAAGGAAAACAGAAAACTGGGTAAAAAGTTGTACAAGTTTCACAGATAAAAACCTCATTTCTGAAATATACAGAGAACTCACTCAAATCCATAAGAATATAAGTGATTCTCCAATAAATAAATGGTCAAAGAATATGAACAGGCAGTCTTTAAATGAAGAAGTCAAGGTTATCCATAGTTATATAAAAAATGCTCTAGGGGCAGCTAGGTGGCACAGTGAATAAAGCTCTGGCCTTGGAGTCAGGAGGACCTGAGTTCAAATCTGACCTCAGACACTTGATACTTACAAGCTGCGTGACCTTGGGCAAGTCACTTAACCCCAACTGCCTCATCAAAAAAAAAAGAATAATAAAATAAAATAAATGCTCTAAACCACTATTGATTAGAGAAATGCAAATTAAAACAATTCTGAGGTACCGCCTCACACCTATCAAGTTGACTAATATGACAGAAAAGGAAAATGAGAAATGTTGGAGAGGAAGGGGGAAAAGTGGGATACTAACGCACTGTTGGTGGAGTTGTGAACTGATCTAACAATTCTGAAGAGCAATTTGGAATAATGCCCAAAGAGCTATAAAACCCTTTGACCCAGCAATACTATTACTAGTTCTGTATCCCAAACAGATTTTTTAAAAAGGGGAGGGGGAAGACCTATATGTACACAAAAATTTATAGCAGCTCTTTTTGTGGTGGCAAAGAATTGGAAATTGAGGGGATGTCCATCAATTGGGGAGTGGCAAACAAATTGTGTTACATCATTATGATGTAATATTATTGTGCTATAACAAATGATAAGAAGGAGGCTTTCAGATATATTTGGAAAAATTTACATGAACTGATTCAAAGTGAAGTGGGCAGAACCTGGAGAACATTGTATGGAGTAACAGCAATATTGTACAATGCTCAACTGTGAATATCATAGCTATTCTAAACAATGCAACAATCCAAGACAATTCTGAAGGATTTATGATGAAAAATATGTTATCCACCTCCAAAGAAAGAAGTGATGGAGTCTGAATGCAGATCAAAGCATACTTTTTTTTTTGGTCTTTTCTTTCACAACATTACTAATATGGAAATATGTTTTGCATCATGGCACATGTACCACCCACATCAAATTGCTTGCCTTCTCAATGAGAGGGGAAAGGAAGGAGGGAAAGAGAGAATTTGGAACTCAATTTTTTTTAATGTAAAATTGTTTTTAAGTGTAATTATAAAAAAACTTAAAGTATAAAAAGGCAAATCTGTTTCTTATTCTGATGGGATATGGGTAAAGGAGCAGCAGGTAGGCTGCATGGAGGCAGGCATTTGCAGATTCAATTTAGTCCTTATTATCAAGCTTTGACTTAGGGACAGTTTCTAGATAATCATTATTGGGTCATTTTATCTCTGGGCACTCAACATTTATATCCCTTTCTCAATTTATTTTCAATCCTAGTTGTGGACGCAGATAGTCAATTTGACTCCATTAAACAAAAACACATTTACTAAACATAAGATCACAGATCTAAATGAGGAGAAGTCATCTAATCCAACCCACTCATTTTGCACATGAGATGAAGAGACCTGTCCAAGGTCACACAAGTTGCATGTGTGGATAGTGGGATTTGAACCCTAGTCCACTGGCTCCAGGCCAATCCTCTTTAATACCGACTATATGAAAAGCATTCATGGCACAGTCATAATTCTCAGGGAATGTATAATATATATATATATGAAATGCATATGCGTGAACATAGGTATACCATCTCCTAGAAAAAGAGTAGATCAAATAATGGCATGAGAGATTCAAGGACAGAGGAATCACTTTTAGTTATGTGGTCAGGGATGGTACCTCAGCGATGTTTGAAGGTAAAGAAGGAAGTCAACTGATATAAAATAGCATCAAAGATTATTTAGCCTTTCCCTTTAGCTCTAGACAATCTTCACTTAATACAGGTTAGACCGCTAAGTGCCTATCCTGTTCTTAAGTTTCTACAGGAAATATTCAATGAAATCAACTGTGTTTTTTTTTAAACTGAAAGACTACCCAGGGCAGCTCAGTGGCACAGTGGATAGACCACCATCCCTGGTGTCAGGAGGACCTGACTTCAAATCCAGCCTTAGACACTTGACATTTACTAGGTGGATGACCTTGGTCAAGTCACTTAACCCTGATTGCTCTCCCCACACAACTACCATGTGCCCCCATTAGAATGCAAGCTCCTTGAGGGCAGACTGTGTTTTCCCTACCTATTCTTTATATCTATGGGCCTTACCACAGAACATGGCACATAGTAAATTCTTAATAAGTGCATGTTGTTGACCATGTGCCCAGCTCTATTTTAGGCACTAAACAGATTACAAACTTTACCATCTTATGGAAAGATTAAATTTCTTTCATCTCTTCCTTGTTCTATTTTCTCCCTTAGTTGAGATGGAAGACAACTACTTATCCCTGTAAAAATTATATGTTTCTACATACTCTCATCTTTCAACCTTTCTCCTTAACACATTAAATAATTCTAATTCATTTAATCTTTTGACATGGAAGTAATTTGCTCATTTATGTAATTACCTAATGTGACTTCCAATTTTGTTTTGCTTCACGTATTCTTTTGTTTCCCGTTTCATTCTGCTATAGAAGAAAATTAGATTAGTCTAGCAGGCATCTTTTCATCACAAAGTAATATGGATAACTACTCCTTCCTCAACTAAGGGTTCACAGATTGGATATTTAAAAGTGATTCGTTCAAAAATTTCTTTCTAGGTATGGAAGTAAAGCTATCACATTTTTAATATCCAGAGTCTTCTGTTTATTCCCTCTAAGAAATAGATACTATGTTCACCCTGTGATTCCTAAGTTCAAACATTTAATTAGTTTTCTGAGACTTTTTGAATCTCATCTAACTGTCTCAGAGGGCAATCAGGCCCAATGGCCCATGGCATAATTCATATTTTTGAATTTTAGTGAAAAACTTTTCCGGGCTGCCTGGTATATTGGGGTTATGGGACCTAGCTGGAGCAGTGGAGAAAGCACTACTTTGGGAGTCAGGAAGGTCTGAGTTCAAATTTGTCTTCATATACTTACTGTGTGACCCTGGGTAACTCACTTAACCCCTGTCTACCTCAGTTTAGTCATCTGTAAACTTGGGAATGAAGATAACATCTATCTCTCAGACTTGTCGTGAGGATAAAATAAGATATTTGCAAAGTATTTTACTAACCTTGAAGCACTATGTACATGACAGCTATTATTTTCCTAAACACCTTTTTTTTTGTGCAACTTCTTTAACATTTTATTGCTAAAGTTTGCTTTTTTTTTCCCTTGTTTGTTTGGATTTTGGGAGGTAAAGCATAAAAATCTATTCCCTGAGAGCACGCATACTTCCCGAAGATTCTAGCCCCTAGTACTAATTTAATTGTATTTGTATTTGTAATAAGAAAGCTTTAATTGGTTCTATTCTGAATGTTCATTGGAATACTATTCCAATTAGCCTCAGTTGTAAAGATCAGTAAAAGGGTGTCATGGCAATATACTATTTTCCATTTGAGTCTACATAAAAAAATAAAAAAAGTAGCATAGTGAAAATATTCCCAGGGCAATCTTTCATCCAGTTCACAGTATTAAGAAGGACATGTGGGGAGTAAAGATATTAGTAGTGTTCCTATTACCAGCAAAAGTATGTTTAGAAATTGACTTGTATTTATTTAGACAAGTACTAAAACCTTCTGGAAAATCCAATCAGTTGTAATGAAATTTCTGTCAAAATCAGTGCAATCCTCTCAAACCTCTTTCTAGAGCTTCTTATTCCTTAAAGATCCAATTTCCCCCCTACCACTCTTATTCTCAAATAGTGATTCATCATTACCTGGTGAGTATGAGCTCCTGACTCTGGCCTTTGATCACACTTTGGGCCCCAACCTTCTTGAATCCCATATGTTCCCTCTTGTATCTTTTGTGTTTCAACCAAACTAGACGATTCTCCACTTCCAGTACATGCCTTGCTTTCTTCCATCCTCTCTTAGCTGTCAAATTGGTCTTTATAAAGCACAGGTCTGATGAAGTCGTCACTCTATTTAATAAATTCTAGTGGCTCCCTATTACCTCAAGTCAAATATAAAACCCTCTGTTTGATTTTCAAAGCTCTTCAAAACCTGGCCTCTTTCTATCTTTCTTATACCTTATTTCTCACCAAGTATTCTGCAGTTCAATGACACTGGCCTCCTTGTTATTCCTCACACAGGGCCCTCTATATTTGAACGTGTGGCATTTTTAGTTGTTGCTGCTTATGCCTGGAATTCTCTTTTTTCTCATCTTTGTCTCCTACTTTCTTTGGCTCCCTTCAAGTCTTAGCAAAGCAAAGGCTTTTTGCAGAAAATGGAAATTTAGCTGAGACTTGAAGGAAGCCAAAGGGCACTGGATAAATATATATGTATAAGGGCACTGGATACATATATATGTGTGTGTGTGTATATATATATATATATATATATATATATATATATTTGGTCTTTCTTTGTTTGTATCCCCAGTACTTCTTAGCACAATGTCTGGCAAACATTAGGTACTTAATATATGCAGTTGGGAGTCTTTGTTCATTTACCCCCTATATGTCCCTTGCAATGCACTTTCTTCCTCCCCATCTTTTTTGATTTCTCTCTCTGACTTCAAGGCCCAACTCAAATCTTACCTCCTTCAAGGAACCTTCCTCAAATGCTCCCCCTGCCCCACTCTAAATGAAAATGACTATTTTCATCAAAATCCACATTACTTTGACTAGATCTCTTATCTCACTTTCTGTTGTATTGTAGTTCTTTGTGTATTCACTCTGGTCTACACCTATCCTTTCCTACTGCCATGTCCAATTAACTTATTATATTCTTGAGAGCAGAGCCTGTGCCATTTTTGTTTCTGCAGTACCTGATAGTGTCTTATCTAGAGCATGTATTCATGAAAGTCTGGTCAACAGAGTTATATCCTCAGAGCACACAGTATGCTCAGCCTGTTGGCAGAGTCTCAGGAGCCTGTCTCCAGAAAGACATGATGACATGTAATGGAAGGACTCTATCTTGATTTGGACCATATGCAGATATTCAGTAAGTGATTCTGGCCTTCTATCCACATGGTAATGAGATGGACTTTTGACTGACTGCTAAGCTGTAACTGGAGTATATTCAAATAGTTCTAACTACAATGAACCTCTTTCTCTTTTCTGTAGGCTGTGGTGAAGTGAGGAGGCAAGCACTCTTTTAAGAACTTGGTGGATAGAGACCTCAGACCTCCCACCAGGTCCTCTATAACATGGCCCATTAGCACAAAGTTTTTGTCTTGCTTTTGTTTCTGTCAGGTCTCCTCCTCTTGAATTTACATAAAATAATACATGAGAAAGGTATAACCATAGGAGTTTCAAAGTTTCTAACAGCAAGCCCAAGAGATGCAGGAAATGGAGTCCATGCCATAATTTGAGGAAGGCTGTGTATGGGTGAGGAGGAGTTGATCTTGATTAAGCCCTGAAGTAAGAGAAACAAGGATTCAGTCATCCATTCTAATGTTGCATTTGGAAATAAACTTAGTGGGGCAAAAGTGTAAGCCTGCTCTTCTCAGGGACTGAGGTGAAAGATGAGAAAATGGGAATTCTCTATTCTGCCCTCCCTTCATTTCAGCAGAAAAACTTTGACACTTCCATTCTTGGTATAGCTTCATGATAAATATCCCTTTGTACAAGCTAATTAATATTAATTGGCTAAGTGAAATTGAGAGGGCTAATCACTGATAACTAATGTTGCTGGGAACATACTCCAATTAAGAATTGAGTCAGTGACATTAAAGAAGAATTGTCTTGAACAAGAAGTGTTCTAGAGCTAACTTGATCCAACTCCCAAGAGCCAGTTGTTAAAATTTTAGCGTATTTTCATGTCTAAATCAGCAAATCCTATGAATCAGGACTTTGTTTTTTATTGATTTTATAGACCTAAGAAAATGATGGAGAAAATGATAGTATTGTGGATTAAACTTGAAAGTGGGTCGTGTACATTACTTTTGGAAAGCTGGTTGTTAAACATTTACCAGCACACCGCTATCCCAAACCCTTAAGGATTACCTCAGAATCCTGAGGGGGAGATTTAGCCAGAATCATTCCAGAGTAGTGTGTCTAAAGTCTCACTATAATATTATTGATAAATATTTGTTGAAGTTGAATTATAAGGAGTCTGTAAAGAAAATGGTGATACCATTTTTTTTATTTCTATCTCCACCTCCTCTTATGACTGTCTCTATGTCTGTCTTCTTAACTTTTCTTGCAGTTTTGAATAAAGCCTTTAAAAATTATTGTCCATGGGACAGCTAGGTGGCACAGTGGATAGAACACTGGCCCCAGAGTCAGGAGGACCTGAGTTCAAATCTGACCTCAGACCAAACAGTTGACACTTACTAGCTATGTGACCCTGGGAAAGTCGCTTAACCCCAACTGCCTGAAAAAAAATTTTAAAAAATTATTCTCCATGAAATCAATTTACCTATATTTAGAGTTCCTCTCCTTCTCTCCTCCTGCAAGATTCTTTAGTCTTGTCATTGTGATCTTCTTATTGTTCCATCTCATAGGCATCATTTATTCCTGTTTAGGTCTCTTTGCTCAGGCTTAGTTTCCTACAATGGGATATATAGCCCCAAAATTCACCCTTTTAATATAAATGAAGGATAGACTATGATCAGGAACACGTGCATATGGATCTCACTTCAGACACTTACTAGCTGTGTGATACTGGAAATATCATATAGTCTCTAAGTGTGAGTTTCTATATCTATAAAGTGCTAATAATAATAATAGCACCTATATTACAGGGTTGTTGGAAGGATCCAAATGAAATGATATATTTAAAGTGCTTTAAAAACCTTAAGGAGGTGTAAAAATGAGCTAGTCCAAGGATTTTAACAAATAGTTCTCAAAGGAATTGTAAATTAACAACCCCATGGAAGAATGCTTGAATTCACAAATAATAAAGGAACTATAAATCAAAATAACCTCAAGGTGGCAACTCACACCCTGCAAATTGGGAGAAGATGACAAATGATGGGAATGATGAATGTTGAAGGGATTATGAAGAGACCAACCTTGCTTCCTACTATCTCATTTTATAGTAACATGGTCACGGGGAGTGAGGATGATAGAGAGGGAAAACTCCTCTCTCCAATGGAGGTGCTTCTCAGATGAGGGCCATCTCCAGTTGTCCTGATCCACTGGAACCAGATAGCTCTGGAGGAGAAAGTGAGGTTGTTGACTTTGCACAGTCCTCCCTCACTTAAGTCCAATTCACTTGCAAGTCATGGCATCACCTTCCTGATGTCTTAGTCCTCTTTGAGAACTAAGGACAAACAACAATAACAGCGGCTTCTCAGATACTTGGAATCATCAACTACTGAATTTAGATTTTTCTCTCACTTGACTATCATCAGTTTGCTGGTTTTTTTTTTTTTATATGTAGTATAAGAGGTGTAATTTGATCATCAAATCACAGGATATTTCTTATGTGGCATCTTTGGTCTTTTTCCCAGTGACCTCAAATCCACGTGATTCCTTCAAATTAATTCAGGACTCATTCAAATATCGTTTACTTTTGATTGCTTGATTGAGTCAATACAGATGTATGAGTCTTCTCTGATTAATTGGGGATGAAGAACCGCCCCAACGCTTAAACATTTTTCCCCCTGATCATCAATAGATAGGTTCAGAAACTAGCTATGACATACCTATATTCAGTAGTTTAAAGCATATCTAAATGTTCAAGAGTCTCCCTAAATCTAGTTTTAAGGTGTCTTCAGTTCACATGATTTACTTTAGAAGTTTGAATACAAAGCCTGCATATTTCCAATGTAACCTTAAATATTTTAAAAGCTTGACCTTTATATTCCCAAAGTAATTTTATTATGCTATAAGCATATTTGGCTACCCAGGGCTAACTTCTATCAGCATAGCTCACTGTTAGGATTCAATTAAACTCTAGTAATGTCTAGTTTTAATCACAGTCACCATTGACAAAAGTTTATAAATTGATATGTAATACTGACCTTTATCTGAGTTACAACTGAATAAGTAGACATCATGTTAAATGTAATATTATTTGGTGGTTTTTAAATGCTTCAAATTGACAGACATAAAATTATGTATTTTATTTTTCTTTCTTGTTGTTTGCCTATGTTATGTAATTATGTAATATGTTTCTCAGCAAAATAGTAACAATAAACACTCATATTTCAATAGTATTTCAAATTTGACACATAGTTTATCATACAATCCACTTGTAAGGTAGATTGTCATTGTGTAATTTCCATTTTTCAGACGAGGAACAGTTCACAAATAACTGAACTCTGTAGAATCCAGGTCTCCTGACTCCAAATTCAGTCTTGAGCTTGAGCCATTAAAGAACACTGTATCCCTTTGGAAAAGGGATAAATAGAATGCTGGAAATACAGTATGGAAAACCTGGGTTCAAATCCCACCTCTGACAAATATAAGGTCTGTAACCATGAACAAGTCATTTAACTTTATGAGCCTCAATTTCCTCAGCTATAAAATAGGAATAATTATATCTGTAGAACTGGCCTCAGAATTGTTGTGAGGCTCAAAAGGAGATTACCTATATAAAACACTTTGGAAACTTAAGTATGTTATAAAAGTCAGGTTTTAAAAAAAAATAATAGAAGGGAGGAGCCAAGATGGAGGAGGGAAAGCAGTGACTGTCTTGAGCTCTCTCCTGAAGCCCTCCAAATACCTATAAAAAATGGCTCTAAACAAATTCTAAACCAGTAGAACCCACAAAAAGACAGAGTGAAACAAATTTCCAGCCAAAGACAGCCTGGATGGTTGAACTGAAAGGTATGTCGCACTGGGCGGGGAGAGGAGCGAAGTTTGGCATAGGCGCGCAGGCTGCAGCTACCCTGGAGCAGGCCTCAGAGGACTGAATCGCGGGCAGCTGTGGCAGTTTCCAGACTTCTCAACCCCTGAATGCCAAAGACAACTTAGAAAGTCAGTGGGAAAAGTCTGTGAATGTGGTGAGAGAGGAGCTAGGTCTCAGCCACAAGTCTCGAGCATGGCCAGGGGCCGCAGCTTTTTCCTGAGCTTACGGCCCACAGACTGAGAGGGAATAGGGTGGCTGATCAGAGGTGGAGTGCAGGGATCTCTTTGCCAGTGCTGAGGCAGGAATCTCTTGCTTTGCCCTTGCTTAGATCTGGGTCGCAGTTCTGAGGGGTGGTCCTGGAGCAAGGAGGAACACTGGTGGGGTGGAGCTTGTTGTGGTGGTGGAGAGAAAACACCTCGCCCCTTATCATACCGACTTGTAAGAACTGAAAATTTACAGGTCCCTAGAAGTACCTCTGAATATAGCTGTACAAACCCCCAAAGCTTGGGACAGTACACTCTTCACATTGGAAGCAGACTTTTACCTTAACAAAGAGTTTAAAACTCAAGCAATTGGCTGGGATCATGAGTAAGCAGTGCAAAAAGAATCAGACTATATTATCTTACTTTGGTGACAAAGAAGATCAAAACATACAACCAGAAGAAGACAACAAAGTCAAAGCTCCTACATCCAAAGCCTCCAAGAAAAATATGAATCAGTACCAGGCCTTGGAAGAGCTCAAAAGGGATTTTGAGAAGCAAGTAAGAGAAGTAGAGAAAAACTGAGTGATGCAAAAAAATCATGAAAAACAAGTAAACAGTTTGCTAAAGGAGGCCCCCCCAAAAAAATGAAGAAAATAACACCTTAAAAAATAGCTTAACCCAAATGGCAAAAGAGGTCTAAAAAGCCAATGAGGAGAAGAGTGCCCTAAAAAACAAAATTGGCCAAATGGAAAAGGAAGTCCAAAAACTTACTGAAGAAAATACTTCCTTAAAAATTAGAATAGAGCAATTGGAAGCTAGTGACTTTATGAGAAATCAAGACACTGTAAAACAAATCCAAAAGAATGAAAAATTAGAAAACAATGTGAAATATCTCATTGGAAAAACAACTGACCTGGAAAATAGATTCAGGAGAGAGAATTTTAAAATTATTGAACTATCTGAAAGCCATGATCATAAAAAGAGCCTAGACATCATCTTTCAAGAAATTATCCAGGAAAACTCTCCTGATATTTTAGAACCAGAGGGCAAAATAGAAATGGAAAAAATCCACCAATCACCTGAAAGAGATCCCCAAAGGAAAACTCCTAGGAATATTGTAGCCAAATTCCAGAGTTTCCAGGTCAAGGAGAAAATATTACAAGCAGCCAGAAAGAAACAATTCAAGTATTGTGGAAACACAATCAGGATAACACAAAATTTAGCTGCTTCTACATTAAGGGACCTCAGGGTATGGAATATAATATTCCAAAGATCAAAGGAGATAGGATTACAACCAAGAATCACCTACCCAGCAAAACAGAGTATAATCCTGCAGGGGAAAAAATGGTCATTCAGTGAAATAGAGGACTTTCAAGCATTCTTGATGAAAAGACCAGAGTTGAATAGAAAATTTGATTTTCAAATACAAGACTTAAGTGGAACATGAAGAGGTAAACAGGAAAGAGAAAATCATAAGAGACTTATTAAGGTTGAACTGCTTACATTCCTGCATGGAAAGATGATATTTGTAACTCATGAGACCTTTGTCAGTATTAGGGTAGTTGGAGGGGAAAAAAATTATAGGTACGTACATATAGATATAGATAGATAGATAGAGGGCACAGGGTGAGTTGAAAATGAAGGGGTCATATCTGGAGAATAAAATTAAGGGGTGATAGAGGAATATACTAGGAGAAGGAGAAAGGGAGAGGTAAAATGGGGTAAATTATCCCACAAAAAAAAAAAAAACAGAAAAGAAAAGGCTCTTACAGTGGAAGGGAAATGGGGGAAGGTGAGAGGGAACGAGTGAATCTTATTCTCATAGGATTTGACTTAAGGAGGGAATAACATACATACTCCATTGGGTGTGGAAATCTGTCTTACCCTACAGGAAAATAGGGGGGAAGGGGACAAGAGAGTAGGGGAATGATAGAGAGGAGGGCAGATTGGGAAAGGGAGTAATCTGAAGCAAATACTTCTAAGGAGGGTCAGGGTCAAAAGAAAGAATAGAATAAGTGGGTGGGATAGGATTAAGGGAAATAGAGTTAATTTTTCACAGCATGTCTACTATGCAAGTGTTTTGCATAACTGCACCTATATAACCTATGTTGAGTTGCTTGCCTTTTCAATGAGGGTGGGTGGGGAGGGAGGAAGGGAGAAAATTTGGAACCCAAAGTTTTAAAAACACATGTTTAAAAAAAATGTTTTCACATGCAACTGGGAAATAAGAAATACAGGAAATGGGGTACAGAAATCCATCCCGCCCTACAGGAAAATGGAAGGGAAAGGGGATAAGAGAAGGGGGGAAGAGATAGAAGGGAAGGCAGACTAGGGGATGGGGTATTTAGAATGCATGCCATCTTGGGGGGGGAGGGGTGAGATGGGGTGAAAATTTGGAACTCAAAATCTTGTGGAAGTAAATGTTGAAAACAAAAAAAAAATAAAAATTAAATTAAAAAAAATAATAATAACCTCATCAACTATCTGACCGATAGAGGTAATTTAAAATTCTAAAATATGGCTTTTTAAAACCCAGGTTCATACACCCTTGAATATTACCAACTACTTCAGTGATGACATCTAAATGGAATTTGGTATAGAAAAGCTTAAGTCAATACAAATGATGAAAGACCAGCTTGCTGTGGTGGATGAATTTACTCTCGCTAAAGATCAAATTATTGAAGATCTGGTGCAAAAAGAAACCTATAAATATCTCAATCATCTGCAGTCAAGAAAGATTAACCACACGGCAATTAAACAAAAGTTGATGAAAACATGCAGCCCATGTGGGGGAAATACAAAAGACATCTGTTTCAGGCAACAGGATTAAGGTAATAAGTGCATTGGTGGTGCGAATTATGAAACATACATTTTGTGTTGTAAACAAGTCCACTTACAGACTAAGGAGTCATTAAATGCATCATTGGAATGGCCATGATCAAACACTTATCTCAGTCCCAAACAGCAATTAATTAAGACCAGCATTCTACATGGCTCCCAAGTTGAAAACTGTAGAGTTACTTTTGTAGAAAGCCTATTGTGTGTTTTGTAATAGTTTATATGCGCACGCACACACACACACACACACATAAACAATGACAAAATAACGCTTCTTTTACAGTAATAAAAGGAGGCACTTATCTAATGCTTTAAGATTTGTGAAGAGCTTTATGAATGAGATCTCATTTTATTTTCACAACAACCTTGGGAGACATGTGCTATTATTACCTTCATTTTATAGATGAAGAACCTGTAGCACACAGAAATTAAGCAACTTGCCTAGAATTTAGCCTGAGGCTAAATTTGAACTCAGGTCTTCCTGATTCCAAGTACAGATCTCTATCCATACAGCCATTTAGCTGTGAAAGGTCTATGATTTCATCATATCTAAAAACAGGAATTCCTGAAGCAAATTCAGTTGAAGGGTGAGGGTTGGTGGCGGTAGCCAAGGGGCAGAATGATTGTGGGTTTAATCATGATGTGGGGGCAGAAAGTCCAGCTCACTGGAGCTGAGGATGGGCCCTTAGATATGAACATTATAACAATAGTATATTGATGCTTTCCACTCTGGGACAATAATGCTGCATGACAGTGGGAGTCAGCAGAAAACAATCAGGAAAATCCAGGTTGTCACAAAATAGACTCTGGGAAAAGCTCTACTTGTCTGGTAGTTACAGCTCAGAATTTCTTCGGTATGCACACTCTCAATTCTAATGTGGGTTGATACATTTTCTTGCTCAACTACATTGTTTCATTAATTTCTGTGACCATAAATTCATTAGTTGATGGGCCAGTATATGGATAACTGGTCTCTACTATTCAGAACAGATGTACAGTTCATTGTTGGACCCAGGCTAGAAGTCAGACCAGTTTGTTTAGCCTGTAGAATTTTATACTCCACTGAAACTCTATATGATGACAAACAGAAAAAGAACTTTAGTGAAGGAATGATGATAATGATAATCACCACAACAATAATATATAGAAATTATAATTTTATAAAATTATACAGATATGTATATATTATATATACATGTAATCATATGTGCATAGTTATACCCACATGTATATATAATACACATTTATGTAATTCAATGCACATATATAATGTCTATATGTCTGTGTGTATGTATATATGTATACAGACACACACACACACACAGAGCTAGCTAAGTGATACAGTGGATAGAGCACTGTGCTCGGAATCAGGAAAACTCATCCTCCTGATTATAAACCTGTTCTCAGACACTTATTAGCTATGTGACACTAGGCAAGTCACTTAACCCTGCTTGCCTCAGTTTTGTCATCTGTAAAATGATCTGGAGAAGGAAATGGCAAACCACTCCAGTATCTTGGGCAAGAAAATCCCAAATAGGGTCACAAAGAGTCAGACACAACTGAAACAACTCAACCACAACTACAAAAATGTATGTATACAAATACATACTTATATATGTAAAAATGTATGATTTCCACAACCTTTTGAAATAAGTGGCATTATAATCCCCATTTCATAGATGATCAAACTGAGGCTAAGAGGCTTATTAAGAGACTTGCCTAGATTCTCATCAGTAATAAGTATTTATAAGAAATATTCAAATTTCTGAAGCTCCAAATCCTATGTTTTATCTCCTCTGCCAGGCTGCCTTCAAAACATTTAAGAGTCAGATACAAAAAGGGGGTTTATCTACCCAGGCAACTTTAGGTAATATAATGTAGCTATAACACTGTCCAATACATGGATAAAGATAGACAAATTGTTGGCATTGAAGGGACAATTAAGAATGTGTTGATTAAACTGAAATTATAATAAACATGAAAGGAAAATTGATTGAGAACATGCTAATAAGAATGTTCCCTGACTGATAACTAACTGAACATATAATAGTGATGTAAATGATCTTAGAGGTTGCAGGTTATTCAGAATAATAATTTTCTTAAGATTGTATACTACTTATCTACCTTGAATGTAGATTGATAAGAAATGAATAGATGAAATACAAGCTTAAATTCAGTTAAGAATGTAATTTTGAGAAGCTATCCTGGGATAGGGACATAATTAAAAAACAAACAAAAACAGTGGGACTTATTAATAAACTATCCCCCTTAGTAAACATATCAGAACTATTTGACAGAGAACATGAACAAGTGTAGGGTTACACAATAATATAGGAAGGATAAAGCAGCTAAAACAAATGTAGAAACTAAATGAATTATTTTTTTAAAGGCAGTAATAATCATGAGGCGTAGAGTTGACTCACATATGCAAATAAGACATTATATGAAACTGGCATTCTGTGAATTTTAGTACCAGATATAGCTAGCATCAATACAGATGTAATTAAAGACACATGCAACCAGATTTTCATTCCATCAAGAGATATTTCTAATATATTTGGCCAGTGGGTCCCAAACTTTGTATTAATTTTATACCAGACTCCCTAGGTCTTAAAATTATTGTTAATATTAATATGGATTTTAAAATACTGCTTAATATTTTATTTTGTTCTCCCCAAAATGAATTATTAAAAACATTTAAATATATAAATTGATTTCTTTTACCAAAATAAAAGCAACAGAAATGTATTTCACTGTGTCAACCACACCTGGAGGATTTTATTCTCTTTTGTGAGATGGAGATAACATTTTAAGAGGACTGTTGAGAGGTAGCTAGGTGACACTGTGGATAGGGCAGTGGCTTTAAATTCAGGAGTGCCTGAGTTAAATCCAGCCGCAGATACTTTATAGCTGTGTGACCCTGGGCAAGTTGCTTAACTAATTGGAGACAGAGACAGAGACAGAGACAGAGAGACAGGAAGAGACACAGAGAGACACAGAGAGAGAGAGACACAGAGAGACAGAGACACAGAGACATATAGAGACACACACAGAGACAGAGAGACAAACAGAGAGACAGAGAGAGACACACATGCAGACAGAGACATAGAGAGATAGAGAGAGACACGGAGAGAGAGAGAGAGAGAGAGAGACCATTGGCAAATTGAAGTTGGGTTCAGAGAAGAATAAAGTAATGTTGAAAGCGCAAATCTTACCATACAAGGAAGAATTTGGAATACTTAATGTGGAGGAGAGAAGACAAATGGAGGGGAGGAGCTTGATATTTGAAGTGCTTCTGATGATAGGTTTGAATGAGGACCAATAAGTATAAGTTATAAGAAAATAAATTTTAACTGATTAAAAGAAAACAAAACTCTTTCAATTAACCAGTGATGATGGACTAGACCACCTCGAAACGTTTGACCACAAACAAAAAGTTGCTATAGTTTTCCAGAAAAAGAAAGGGACACTATCTATTAGTAACATCATAAAAGAGAATCTTGCATTCAGATAGACTTAAGTAGTTGGTGCTAAGTTTCCTTCAAAGTCTAAAACATTGCAATTATGGAATTATATTTTTAGGGAAGTCTCAACAAGAAATCTTGCCTTTTTAAATAGGCTGTTAAAAAGATGACAAATAAGTAGAAATGGATTTTAATATATTGGTGGTGAGTGTAATGGTATAACTATAAAGTACTTCTGTCCAGTATTTGGAGTGGAAGAAACAACATGGCACAATAGATACAGAGCCAGTAAGACACTGGTTGAAGACCTGCTTCTGACATATAACTTGTGTGACTGTCCAAATCAGTTAAACTTTAAGGGACCCAGAAAAGGTTTTAAAATTTTAAGTTGCAGAACAGGTGCTGATCTGCATGTTTAGAGGGACTTTCCTCATTAGGAATCTCTCATATAAATGAAATCACAAGACTATTGAAAAACAAGTGAGTTGTTAGGAATGTTACACAGGTGATACCGTTGCAGGGGTAGTGAGGGCTATCCCCCACATGTAGCATGCGAGTATCATTTTGTGGCTCCAAGGGAGGCAGAAGAAACTCTTCTCCCCCTACCCGCCTCCAAAAGAGACTTTAATTTCTGCCAGGAGGGGAAACAGGAGTTTGGGGCTGTAAGTTTGGCCACTCTGCTCTGCTCAGAGAAAGGGGGTACTGGGTTAGAATTGTATCTATCTGATCCCGTAAATGTCGTTTGTCTGGGGGATGTGATTTTTTGGTGCAATCTAACTTTTGATTGCTGTTTTTTTAATGAAGAAAGGAGCAGGAAAACCCCCCAACTTTTATAACCCAGGCTTTATTCCTTTCCCACCAAATGCCAGTTCTACAATTAACATATATAACGCTTGGCCAAGAAATCCATTTATCCATAAAGGGAGAAAAATAAAATTCAGAGGAAATATGTATAGGAGATTACATACCAAGCATTACAGAATGAAGGAGGTCTCCCATTTCTTGAGTGGTAACTCAGCTCAACCAAGAAAGAAAATTCTAAATCTCACTCAAGGGGAAGTCCCCTGAAGTCTCTAGTATAGCAAGCTGGGAATAGGGATGTGATGGAGAGTGCCAATTCCTCTCATGGCAGGTTCTTTACCAGAGTCTTTTCCTTCAGCAACCTGAAGTGAGGTTGGAATCTTCCATCTTCTTTCTCAGAGCTGGAAACCAGAAAGACTCATAGTTGTTGCAGAACCTGAGTAGCCTGAAAAGACTTGAAGAGTTCTCCTTTATGCCAATCTTGCCAACTATGCCTCACCCCTCACACAGGCCGGAACATTGATCTCCACCAATAAGAAGAGAGTCCTATACCAATGGTGTTTGGGGCTAGGGTACACAGGTGTAGACAGCTAAAACTAAATGCCCCTTTCTAGCTCTAAAATATTGTGATTCTCTTGGTTAGACAAAAGAAACAACAGGGTAAATCATGACTAGTTGAAATAATAATGCACTTTTGTAAGGCACTTAGAGATTTATAAAGCATTATTCTCATAATAATTCTAGTACAAGTATTTGTAGTTTCATTTTACAGATGAAGAAACTGAGTCTCAGATTAAAGCATTTTCACATACAGAATTAATATATGGCAGCAGTGTGACTTAAACCCAGGTCTTCTGACTCCAGGTTCATTGTTCTTTAGGCTATACCACCTGACTCCCCCAAAGTGAGTAAAGAAAATACTTTTCCTATAGAATTACATGCCCCAACTTTTGGAATTCCAGAGGTCAGGGGCATTCTACACTGCAATCACAGACACATAGATACAACACATTCAAGAAATGCCCTGCTACACTCTGTGTGCTCAAAAAATTTTATGTTCCAAAAGATGAGTCTGACTGTGTCAAGTAAACTTTGAAGTTTATCCCTTCTGAGAAATGCTTTTATCTTTTAAAATATCAGACACATGAGAGATGTGACTCATGTTTCCCTTCAAATTACATGTGGAAGCTTCATCGAGAAAAAGATTATATCTGTCTCAAGCTGTGAGACATTTTAAATTAGTGATTGTCATACTTTACACCTATGCAAAAGACAGGACACTGACATGGTACATAATCCATTCACTCTTCATTTCTCATGAAGACAGATAAAGCCACAAAGTAACTTAACAAAGAGCCCTTCCATGACAGAGGTAGACAGAGTGAGGACACCTGTCTTCCTTTAGCTATCATTAGGTGGGTGTGGGTTCAGAGTAAGCCAATCAACTTTTGACAGCCTGGCTATAGCTTCCCATAGGTCCTGGATCTAGATTGTTTACCATTCATGTGATAGCAACTTTAGATGGGAAAACTGCTGGATCGATTTGAGACTTAGATGATGAAAAGTCTATAAACTGAAGAGTTTTTTTTAAACCTTTTTTTTTGGAAGGTGCAAGCTAATTTTGCTTGTTCTATAATACTTTATTACCAATATTCATAAGCTAGGCAGGGTGAAATCAGCAGGAAGTGTGGCTTCAATTACTTCTCCCATGCTGGCAGGAGAATGGAATTGATGATTTAATAGATCATTCTCAACTCTAATATCTATGATTCTAAGGGTGGGGGCAAAAGAGGTTTCTCAGCATTTTGTTTTGCACACATCCTTGCCAAGAAAAACAACCAAACTGACTTTTGGAGAATTCCATCTTCAAACTCCTGGGATGTTTCCATATTTCCTGTGGCTGAGAATCTATCCCAAGTTTGCCAATGCTATTTCTAGCAGAAATTGGAAAGTTTGCTGGAGACTTTGTCATGGACTAAACTCAAGAACATGCAGTTTTAATTTGTTCAACTTAATGGACTGACATGTTCAGCACCTTAGCTATATTTTAATCAGGTTAGACATCATCTCTCCGCTTGAAGAAAAATGGAATTAATATACGTTAATCTCATTATACTTTATCCGAACAATTAAAATATTATTTAGTGTCCTAGTATTATTAACAACTGCCAAATATTTAACAAAACAGACACAAATGCCCAGTGATCTAAAAAGAACTCCCACTTATGTATGATATTTGATTCAGCATACACACATAATTATATACAAATATATGTATGTATACATGTATGTTTATGTATATACATATATGTGTATGTACATATATGTATATGTATGTAGATATACAGAGAGAGAGTCCTCTTTCAACAATATTAAATATCTGTGGTGCCTACTTTGTTGCTGGCAAACAACTTGTCTTCTGTTCATCAAAACATGGACCTCAAGGCAATACCTGGGATGATGTTTCAAATGGTGTGGGTATTCCCCAAACTGTTACTTTTCTCTTTGTACTTACTCCTTTATATTTCATGTCCTTTCATATTGTTTATTATTATTCTCAAATCTACATACACAGGTCTGATATTTGAGCTTTAATCTTCATGTCTAGCTGTCTGTTGGAAATCTATACTTGCCTAGGTCTTCTCCACCCAAATGATACACTAGCACCTTAAACTCAAATTAAGAGTATCATCTTCCTACTTCATACATCCAAACCTATACCTCTTTGCAGCTTCTTCATTTTTAATTATGATACCATCATCCTGACAATGACCCAGCTCAAAATCTAAAGTGTGTTTTTTTTTTGACACTTCCATTTTTCTCTTTCCACAATCTAATGAGCTGCCAAGTTCAGTCAAGTCAACAAGTATTTATTAAGTACCTACTATGTGTCAGGCACTATGGCAAGCATTGAGTATACAGAGAAAAGCAAAAGCAGTTTCTAACCTCAAGGAGCTCACAATGAATTCATTTTAATCCCAGTAAGCATATATCAAGTGCTTATTATTTGCAAGGCATGAATTGGTTGGATGAAGGACTGGCTTTGGAGTTTGGAAGACTTGGGTTTGAAGTATTGCTTTTTATAAATATAAGTTGTGTGCTTATGGTCAAGTCATTTAATCTTTGTGGGCACCAGTATGTCTCTAAGAAAATGGGTTATAAATGTGTTTTCAACATAAGGAATATTTTCTATATTATTCCACTCTCCACCCACCCCCATCTTTAAAAAAACATGGGAAAATAGTATGCCACTTGCCAGGGTACTCAGGTCATGATTTCATGTCCAGTGAATGTTCATACCTCAAAGGCTTAGATAAACAACTACATTAATAAAAACATACAAAAGCCTTAAGGGACATGACAATCTGCAGTCCAGGACAGTAAAAGCAGGTGAAAGCCACCAGAAAGAGGCTTAAAAATTAGTTAATAAAGAAGTTCCCTGGGGTTTCAAGAGTTTTTCAGCCAAAATCTTAAAATTGTTTTTATATTCTCCTTGTCCCATATCTGGTTCGCAGATTAATCTAGCTGGGGGCAGAGTTAACTCAAATAGTCCCACATTTTCTTCACAGAGTCTTGGCTTACAATGTCTGTGGTTAGTATTGTCAGAGTGTGAGGGTTAAGTCAAGTCTAGGAGGCACAGTGGATAGAGCACTAGACCTGGAGTCAGGAAGACATGAGTTTAAATCCAGCCTCAGACACTTACTAACTATGTGATCCTGGGCAAGTCATTTAACCTCTTCAGTTCTAAAATGGGGATAATAACAACACCTATCTCCCAGGGTTGTTGAGGGTCAAATGAGATGATATTCATAAAGTGCTTAGCACACTGACTGGCAGATAGTATAAGCTATACAAATACATATTAACAAATAAAACAAAACAAACAAAATAACTTAAACCAGAATTTATTAACTTAACTTATAACTCCAGTTAAAACTTGCTGGGACACTGATACTCAAATTTCATCAGAACCTAAAGCAGTTTGTAAGCCCTTGGAGGCTGGCTTCTCCATTACAGAAGTGTCTTTGGCACTAATTCACTCCTGTTGCTGGTTCTGTAGGCAATCACTCTTCTATTAGATCCAAGACCTTTGGACCTCTAAAACTCATAAGGTTGCCCCTAAGCTTGGTCACATTCATCTCAAGAATTGTATTTGCTCATCTATTTAGGAAGCGAATCCCAAGGCAGAAAATACTGACAGGGGTCCAGATGTAAGGTATAGTTGAGCCTATACTCTAATAATGGAGTAGGTTACAAAGTCCCACCCATACCTCCACTTTCTTGCATATGAGGGACAAAACAAAGGGATTATTACTTGCTACATCACAGAGTAGCAGCCAAGAGGGCATGCTGAAAGTTGTCTATGCTTTTGCCAGATGTGATTCTCTATCTCCCTGCTGCTGTCATGAAGAAGAAGGGAATGATCAAGTGGGCATGCAGAGTTTATCACCTTATTCTAAAATGTAAAGTCCTTTCAGCATTTCCTAACATGGCAAGATGAATGTTCCAAAATAGTCATATGGACTCCAAAAAGAGGAAGGGGGGTAGTTAAGATAGTCTCTGCTGTGCTGATCATATCACTTCCTTGTTCAAAAATCTGCAATCAATCTCTTTTGTCTGTAGGATGAAACACAAATTCCTAACCTGGTATTGTGAAGTAATTGGAGTTATCAATAAGTTTAGAGATCATCCTGTCTAAACTCCATGTCTTATAGTCCATAGTATTATAGGAAATTAAGGCATAAAGAGATTGTGATTTGTTTAAATTTACATTTATAACAGCATCAGGTCTGTTACATGTTTCCCTTACGGAACCCTAGGGTGGTCTGAGACATTGGAGTACCTTTGCTCTACTCTCACTGTCTCAAATATCCACAAATCTATAGAATTGTGGGAATGGAGTGAACCACAGTGACTCTATCTTGTGCCTCAATCCTTGATCTAGTTCAGTTCCAGTCAGATCTGAATATTGATACAAGGAGTTTTCTCACAATTATACACCTCAAGCAACTCATAGGTCTTATCTGAAAACTGGCCCTGTTGCCTCTACTGGTCAATCAGCTACCTTTTTCTTGTTCCTTTTATTGAATACAGACACTTGGAGGGGGAGTGGGACACCTCTTTTTCTGATTTCAGGGAATTGTACCTGTTTTTTTTTTTCTTTTGCTTTTGACTAAACTCAGAAAGCCCTTAATCTTTCAGTTGGAAATCAGATTACCTATTCTTTTATCCTGGTTTATATGCTGCTAATTGTTTTTTTTTAATGCATAAAATTCTGTTTCCCACTGAATTTGGGGACCAGTGCCAAGCTGAGGATTCCTAGTCGTGATTTGTTATGTAATTGGCATGCATTGCTTAATAAACTGATATGCTTGGAAGCTCAAACCTTTGTTTCATCAGTTATTTTGGATTTTACCCATCACACAGCTGTGTTCCCCCAAGTTTTAGGAGCCCAATGATTTGCAACCTAATTCCATTTAATCATTTAATATTGGGCAGCTTTTACAAAGGAATATGTACTACAAAGACATCACAAATATAAATATAAAGCATTTACCCTCCAAGACTTAATGGGTAGTGAGGCTCCACGTGTAGCCAGATTCTGTTTCTTCACATGTAGGATGGAGGTGTCTTTGTGTGGCTTGCAGGGAGGCAGAATACATAACTTCTTCACCCTCCACCCTTTGCCAAGGGATTCTTTGATTCCTTGCAGGAGGGAAGTTAGGGTCAGAGACAATTCTGCTTTCCTCAAAAAGAGGAGTACTATGCTAGAATTATATCTATTTGTTCCCTAAAGTATTGTTAGTCTGGGGAATATGATCAACGTCAAGCTAATTTCCAATTGTTGTTTCATTATTGATGGGGAGTAGGACCCCAAGCTTTATATCCAGGCCTTAATCTTTTTCTCTACAAATAACATACCAACAATGAATCCACATAGTACTTAGATAAGAAACCCATTTATACAAATTGGTAGCAAAATAGAGGTCAGAGAAGGTATACATAAAAAGGAGCTCTCCCATTAGGAGCAAGGTAACAGCTCAACTGAGAAAGAGTCCTAAAACTCACTGAAGTGTATAGGGATAGCAAGCTGGGGATAGGAACATAATGGAGACTCCTAGTTCCTTTCACGTCTTCCCAGAGTCTTTCTCTTCAACAACCTGAAGAGGAATTGGCCTCTTCCATCTTCCTTATTGAAAAGGGAAGCCACATGCCCCTGAAGCAACTGCAAGGTTAGAAGTGACATGCTTGAAGAAGACTGAAAAGGCCTGAAACTCTCCCAACCTCACCAACTCCACCTTACCCCTCACACAGGGCAGACCATTGATCTCTACCAGTAAGGAGAAAGTCCCATACCAATGGGCTTGGGGCTGGGCTTGGTGCAAGGTTGGAACATTTTTTCCTAACATTTTCTCCTCTACAGATGTTTTGGGGGTGGGGGTAGTTACAGGAATAAAAATCATAACAATACTCAATAGACATATAGTGCTTTGTTTTTTTCTTTTTTGACTAGAAATATGATATTATTGGTAGAGGGAGTTCCCAGTAGGGAAACTTCCCCTATCAATGAAGTTGATAGTTGAATTAGAGCATTAAGGCTTAGTGATGCTTCCATTCACATAGCCAGCATGTATAAGAAGCAAGA
This sequence comes from Vombatus ursinus, assembly GCF_900497805.2. Taxonomy (NCBI): domain Eukaryota; kingdom Metazoa; phylum Chordata; class Mammalia; order Diprotodontia; family Vombatidae; genus Vombatus; species Vombatus ursinus. The sequence goes on from NW_020954548.1 coordinate 19,074,216, forward strand.
CATGAACTCAAGTCTTCTCAAATCCAAGGCCAGCCACTATGTTGCCTCTTTATAGTGCTTATGCATTTTTTAATAAAGATGTTGTAAATTAATTTGATGTTTTTGTTTCTAAATTAAATACCAAATAACATGAACATTTCTCTATACAAAGCAAAATGGAAAATGAGAATTTTATATGAAAATTACAATCTCAACTACATACACCTTGCATTTCCTTTGAAATATAAAATAAATTCAACATATAACTTTTTTCTTTAAAATTTATTTTGTATTTTATTTTTCCTCAGTTACATGTAAAAATAATTTTACATCCATTTTTAAAACTTTGAGCTTCAAATTCTCTTCCTTTCTTCCCCCTCCCCCCATGAAGAAGGCAAGCAAATTGATATAGGTTATATATGTGTAGTAGTGCAAAACATTTCCATATTAGTCATGTTGTGAAAGAAAATATAGACTAACAACAACAACAACAAACCTCAAGAAAAATAAAGTAAAAAAAAAGTTTGCTTCAATCTGTATTCAGACACCATCAGTTCTTTCTCTGGGGATGGATAGCATTTTTCATCATAACTCCTTCAGAGATGTCTTGGATCAATGTATTGCTGAGAATAGCTAAGTCATTCACAGCTGATCATCTTACAATACTGATGTTACTTTGTACACAGTGCATTTTACTTTGCATCAGCGCATGTAAGTCTTTCCAGGTTTTTCTGAGAGCAACCTGCTCATCATTTCTTATAGCACAATAGTATTCCATCATAATCAGATACCACAATTTGTTCAGCCATTCCCCAACTGATGGGCATACTATTTCCCTCCATCTCATTCCACCTTGTTTATTCTGTTCTCTCTCTCTCCTTTCACCTTGTCCCTCCTCAAAAGTATTTTGCTTCTGACTGCCCCCAAACCCAATCTGCCCTCCCTTCTATCACCCCCTTTCTCTTATTCCCCTGCCCTCCTACTTTCCTGTAGGGTAAGATAGATTTCTATACCCAGTTGAGTGTGTATGTTATTCCCTCTTTAAGCCCATTCTGATGAGAGTAAGGTTTACTCATTTTCCCTCACTTCCCCCCACTATCCCTCCACTGTAAAAGCTCTTTCTTGCCTCTTTAACGTGAGATAATTTTCCCCATTCTACCCTTCCTTTTCCCTTTCCCCCAGTGCATTCCTCTCTCACCCCTTAATTTTATGTTGTTAGATATCATCCCTTCATATTCAACTCACACATGTGTCCTCTACATATACTCCTAACTGCCCTAATAATGAGAAAGTTCTTATAAGTTACAACTACCATCTTCCCATGTAGAAATATAAACAGTTTAACCTTAATAAGTCCCTTATGATTTCCCTTTCCAGTTTATTTTTTTATTCTTCTCTTGAGTCTTGCATTTGAAAGTCAGATTTTCTATCCAATGCTAATATTTTCATCAAGAAAGATTGAAAGTATTCTATTTCATTGAATGTCTGTTTTTTTTCTCCTGAAGGATTATACTCAGTTTTGCTGGGTATATAGTGCTTGGTTGTAATCCTAGCTCCTTTGTCCTCTGGAATATCATATTCCAAGCCCTCTGATCCTTTAATGTAGAAGCAACTAAATTGTGTGTTATTCTGACTGTGGTTCTACCATACTTGAATCGTTTCTTTCTGGCTGCTTGCATTATTTTCTTCTTGACCTGGGAGCTCTGGAATTTGCTATAATATTCCTGGGAGTTTTCATTTTGGGATCTCTTTCAGGAGTTGATAGGTGAATTCTTTTGACTTCTGTTTTACCTTCTGGTTCTAGAATATCAGGGTAGTTTTCCTTGATAATATCTTGAAAGGTGATATCTAGGCTCTTTTTTTGTTTGTTTGTTTGATCGTGGCTTGCAGGTAGTCCAGTAATTTTTAAATTATCTCTCCTGGATCTATTTTCTAGGTCAGTTGTTTTCCCAATGAGATGTTTCACATTGTCTTTTTTTTTTTTCATTCTTTTGGTTTTGTTTTGTTGTTTCTTTTTTTTTTAATTTCTCATAAAGCCATTAGCTTCCATTTACTCAATTCTAATTTTTAAAGAATTATTTTCTTCAGTGAACTTTTGCACCTCCTTTTCCATTTGACCAATTCTACTTTTTAAAGAGTTTTTTCTTTCCTTCAGTAAATTTTTGTGCCTCTTTTTCAATTTGGTCAATTCTGCTTTTTTAAGGCAATCTTCTCCTCATTGGCTTTTTCTACCTCTTTTATAATTTGGCCTAGTCTGGTTTTTTAGGTGTTATTTTCTTCAGTATTTTTTTTATGTCTCATTTTTGTTTTTTTGTTAACTCATTTTTCATGATTTTCTTGCATTACTCTTATTTCTCTTCCCAATTTTTCCTCTACCTCTTACTTGATTTTCATAATCCTTTTTGAACTCTTCCAAGACCTGAGACCGATTCATATTTTTCTTGGAGGCTTTGGATGCAGGAGCTCTGACTTTGTTTTCTTCTTCTGAGTGTGTGTTTCCATCTTCCTTGTCACCATAATAACTTTCTACGGTTGGATTTTTTTTCTGTTGTTTGTTCATTTTCCCAGTCTATTACTTCACTTTTAACTCTTTGTTAAAGTAGGGCTCTGCTTCCAGGGTGGAGGGCATATTGTCCCAACCTTCAGGGTTTTTGTACAGCTGTTTTCAGATATACTTCTAGGGACCTGTAAGTTTTCAGTTCTTCCAAGGAAGTATGACCTAAAGAGAGGTGTGTTGGCTGCTCTCCTGACCTGTACTTTGGTCTGAGTAACCACAAACACTAATTTCTGCTTTGGAACTGTGATGAGGGTTCCCTCTCTACTGCAACCACAAGCTCTGGTGTGCTAGTGCTCCACCTTATGCTGGGACTGACAACCAGGACAGTGACCTGGACCCAAATATGGACAAAGCAATGGAGTCCTACCTCAGTACTAGCAAAGAGACCCATGTTATCTCCTTCTGACCAGTTATTTAACCCCTTTACCATCTGTGAGCTGAGAGTCCTGGAAACAGCTGCTTCCACTGTTGATTCAGTGGTTCCCAAAATCTGCTCCTGGTTTACTGGGACTGAGTCTGTTCTGGCACCCTATGCTGGACTGTCCTCGTCCTCCACTTTAGACCTTTCTTGCTGACCTTGTCTTTGTCTTGAAAATTATTTCACCCTGTCCTTTTGTGAGTTCTGTTGCTCCAGGGATTGTTTTATGGAATTATTTAAAGGTATTTCAAGGGGTTTTGGGGAGAGCTCAGGCAAGTCACTACCTTTTCTCTGCCATCTTGGCTCCCCCCTACCTCACAACATAAAACTTTCAAAGATTTTATACTTTTCAAATCACTTTCATACAAGAACTCACATTTATATAGTACCTTAAGATTTATAAATTACTTTCCTCACAAGGAACCAGGGAATTAAACATTACTCTTTGTGTTAGCACCATTTTAAGATGATATAACAGAAGCACTAATGGGTTTCTCCTATGAGATAGAAGCTACCAACCAAGCATGAGCTGACCATGTGTTTTAAGCTGGTTTTCTAATAGTGGGGACTGACTTGTGCTGGTGCCATTCACAATCTTTTACTCAGTGATGTTCATGATCAATGGTTTACATTTACCAAATGGCTAGGCCTGGAGCACAAAGCTGTGGCTATGGAACAAGAGCGCAAACTGTCCTTTCATGGGGATTGGATCTTAAACTCAGAATTGTAATCTTTAATGGATGTATTTTTTTAAACCATTACATTTTCTGATCGTTTCTCCAATTTGCTATGCATTTTCTCTATGGTTCTAGGGAATGGTTCAATTTAGTCACTCACAATCTGTGGTTGTTTAGCTCAGTTGGATAGATGACTGTGTTAATGAAGTTGAGCCCTCTTGTAGGCCAATTAGCTTTGCTTGGTTCCAAAGACACACACTGTACCAACAACCCTTGCCAACTCTCTTGTAAAGCCATGTTGTTCTTCACAAAGGGGACTGGATGATGAGATGTGGAAAAATTAAAGCAAACCTATTGTTAACACAAAGGGGAAAAAACAAACAAACAAAACCTATTAATTGAATACAATCCCAGGCAAAGTTTGACAATTAAAACTATGCTTCTATACATTATCTGGACATTACACTGCAGGTTTGAACCTACATACTTAGTCATGAAAGTTGTCTTATCACAAAATAAATCTCCACTTACTATGGAGAGTCAAATTTCCTCACTCTAAAAATGTGCCTTTATAATTAAATTCAAACAATATTTATTAAGCATCTTTTATATGTGAGGTACTATATTATTACTGGAGGTACAACGATATTAAAAAAAAAAGATTACTGCACCAAAAGAGATTACATTCTATAGGGGAAGATTCAACATGTACACGGAGAGGTAAATGCAAATGTTCCAAAGATCCTCTCTCTTTATCGCTATGTCCAAAAAGTGAAGATCATAGTTCAGTCAAAGCATGGATACCATGATATAAGGTGATACTTCTCCTACTTATCTTTTTAGATCCCCATGACATGGCTGGGAGCACTTGTCTTGCTCTGTTTGGTTCTGTCCTTCTCAATTTCAGGTTCCAGTGCTGATCCCCTCTTTACTCTGGAAATTATGGTGACCTTAGAGTTGGCATTCTAAATGAGATGGTGGCCTGGCAGGGAAGTCCTGAGAAACCAGGGTACCCTGAGACTCAAATCTGATAAGTGTTTTAGATGTGGAAGTGAGACTGAGTTCCATTAGAAATGGACTAGGCTATTTGTATATTTGTTTTATACCTTGGAAATAATTATTTCTTTGTAAAATCCAATCCTATTATTAATGGTTAAATGGAACCAGGGTGCAGGGGAGCCCCTCCTAGAATTGAAGGAACACCACAAGTCAGTTGCATTGGTGTAATTTTGCCAATTTTTTGTTGGTTGTTTGCTTGACTCTTTATGTATTAATACTTATTGTGTTATAGAATTCTACCTAGAAGTATTGATATACTGATATGTTTTATATTACTGAGTCCTATGTAAGTACTGATAGTAAAGTTAATGTGTGAATTCTGCCACCTTTAGATTTCTACTGTCTAGGAGAAATGTTCATATTGTACTTCTTGCATTTAAACCAATCTATTCTGCTTGTCTCCTGTAAAAGCACAATGTCCTACAACTGTTTAGGGTGAGGATGTCTATGTGTTAAATCCACTAGTAGCTCACATCTTTGCTGCTTCTGTAATTGAGCCCACTTGTCTTCTTGTTCTGATGGGGAAGTTTTCAATTCCATTTGATTTGCCCTGAGTTGCAAGGATCCATAGGGGGATATGGGGTTCCCTTTGCTATAAAGGATCCAGAGGGAATTTCCTGGACCACTATGCAGATAATCTATACTAAAGGGACCCCTAGAGAATTTGTGTACCCTGTATAGAAAGAGACACTTTTCGTTCTTGTGTACCCTGTAAAGAAAGGGACAATTTTGCATAGACTACTGTTGGATGGTCTTCCATACCAAGGGAATGTGGTTTTGTTTTTTTTTTGTTTTTTTTGGTGAGGCAGTTGGGGTTAAGTGACTTGCCCAGGGTCACACAGCTAGTGAGTGTTATGTGTCTGAGGCCCCATTTGAATTCAGGACCTCCTGCATCCAGGGCTGGTGCTCTATCCACTGCACCACCTAGATGCCCCTCCAAGGGAATCATTTGAAGAGTTCATTTTTTTTCCTTTGGAAAAGGGGCAGCACCTAGTTGACCCCAGGTCCTATATCTCTGTAGAGACAGCATGTAGCTTGAAAAGCTTAGTGTACACTATGTTTCTGTTCAAGACAGTAGTCAGATTTCTTTGTCTTTTCTCTTTCTTGTACTTGTAAATTGATAAAGGCCTTATAAGGCTAAGGCTAAGCAAGCAGAGATAGTTGGTAAACTCTGTAGAATTCTTCTTATTTTGTTGGCTTATTTGGGGAACTTTGTGAAATGTTCCTTGTTCTGAAAATTGGCAAAATTTTGAATTTGAAGATAATTATGATTTTCATCTGTACATATGGGATTGCATATGACAGTATAATATTGCCTGTTTTGAGGCTTCAGTGTATGGTACTCGGAAAGCAAGTGTAAAGACATTGCTTATACGTCTTCAGAAACCCTAAATAATTGTTCCAAATTTGAAACAAGGACTGAGTTTAAAAAATAAAATGCACCCTTGACTGTTTGCTGAGGATGACAGATTTCAAAGGAGGCAAATGTGTGACCTAGGCTTCTCTGGGCAAGCCTAGTTCTCCAAACATGGAGATATCCTTGGGCATGTCCAATTTGCCTAACGTGGAACCTGCTGTGCTCCCCACCATGTGGGTGGAGGGAGATAGCCTTGTTTGACTGGCTGCCTGTGTCTTCGTAACTAGTGAGACTGAGCTGTTCATTATTTTTTTGATGATGTTCTTTTTTGCCTCTTTTTCTGCTATGCTCTTTTCTATAATTTTTATCTACCTGTTTCCAGAGGGTAAAAAGGAACTAAACTGATGGGAGGAGAAGGACTTTTCTTCCCCTGCTTCCTCTCTTTCACTTGAGGTCCAAGAAATTAGTCTAGGGGTATTTGTTTCTATTCTGCCATGGTGGCATTGAAACTAGGATTGCAGGAGAGGTAGTGCAATCAGCCAGGCAGGCATAGAAACTCCAAGAAACCAAGGTACCTATAACTGGAGCCAAAGGGGGTTCTGAACTTGGGACTGGGACTCTGTTCTATAGGAACTAAATTAATATAGGAAACTAATCCTCCTTTCCTCCCCAGAGACGGAAATGAGGGGAGGAGGATTATGTCACCTGCATATTGGAGGAGTATTTATATATTTGTAATTATACCTTTGGAAGTAAATATTCCTTTGTAAAAGCTAATCTGACAGTTAGTGGCTAAATGTACCTGTGGCGTAAGGGACTATAAAAAGATATAGCCCCCCTATAAGGAGACCAGAGTTGATGGGGGCTGTAGTCATTTGCAGAGTGCCTCGACACCTGTAAATCCCTTTAATGTTTCCAGAGAACCCTGGGAAAGAACAGAAATCTAACACACTTGGCCTTTAGGCAGTGGGAACACAAATGACTGGACAATAAAGAAAGGCCCCCTGTATGGGGCAATGTCTGAGTGGAGCTTTGAAAGAAGTTACAAGATAGGATTCTATGAGATGAAAGTAAAGAGGGAGGATATTCCAAACTTTCTTTCTGAGGTCTAACTGACCATTCAAGTTCCAGATTATTTACTAAAAAATTTCCTTTCTTTATATAAAAGCAAAATTTTTATATGAGGAAATGAAACATAAAAGTTGCATGGGATCAACACCATGTATTATTTTTTAGCTGTAAATTCAGTTAAGTTTTTTTTTTCTACTTAAGTAAATTCAATAAACATGTACATATCATAAAAAAGTTTTTAGCACATGCCCAAACCACAGAAAATGGAGGAACCCACATGGGAGATTGCAGGGACTTACTTTTGTGAGGTAGGAGACCTGGTGCATGTGTGGACATTTTGCACTTACCTATCACCTTATTGGGCTTCCACTTTCCATTGGTTTCATTGACTGAACTGGCTGTTTCTTCAATGTTACCTTGCTGGATCAGTCTCATTCTCTTCCCCGAAGCATCCAGTGGTGAAGGACTTCTTCACTCAGTGAGTGACACCGTGGGGCCACCTTCCCCACCTCCCCCCCCCCACCCCAGTCATGTGGTCCAGAGAAATAGGCTTGGGGTTTTGATCTATTTGTGTATCCTTTTAAGATCTTGGTAAAGATTACGGAGTCCCGACGTCAGTCATGGGAACCTTGGAGCCCAGGATTTCAGACCGAATGTTTCTAACAATCAATCAGAGAAACACTGAAAATCCAGGATGCAAAGTTGCAAAACCAGGCTTTGTATTTCGAACTTCGTAGAATGAATGCTATGTAGGAGTTTAGCTAAGCTATAAAGTTAATTCCCTTACTCCTTCTAGAGACTGAGATAATGTAAAGGGGATTATGATCCTGAGGGTTTGGGAGAAATGTTTGTATGTTTCTTCTGGTTATGCATTTGAAGTAAATATTCCTTTGTAAAAGCACTTGAACCACTAAAATTCGAGGTGCTTGAACCACTAAAATTAGAGGAAAACGATTAGTGGGAATTTTAGTCAATGGTAGAACTGATACCTTTCCACCCCAAACCCTTAAGGGTACTGAAAAATCTTAGAGGAGGGGTGAAATGTGATAGACCTGGTCTTCAGGCAATGGAGATCAGAGAATCACTGTTACAGTATGAAATACCCACTACATGTCAGATGCTGTTCTAGGCATTGAAGGATACAAAGATACAATCTAAAACACCAAAAATTCATAAAACACCAATGGTTCATAGATCACTTTGCTATGTGGTGGGGAGAAATTTGGAGCTTATATGAGATTTGGACCTAGCCATGAAAGAATTGACAATATTTTAGTAAAGTTATGACACCAACACAGATAGCAATGATAAACAATAGTGAATGAATGGATGAATACCTGAATACTATTATTAAACATTTATTAGTTGTGGTAATAAGGAACTGTGCTAAGTGCTAGGGATAAAAATGGAAAAGTAAGACAATACCTGTTCTCAAGGAGTCTACATTCTAATAGGGGCATACTAGAGGCTTTTTATCAGGTTGAATTTCCACAAGAATTGCTCCCCTGGATGATGGCAGGGACTGAACTGGAAGCAGGGCTATCAGTCTAGGGGGCATTGCTATTTCTTGGGCTCACAACCATAAGAGCTCAGCTTATCTTAATTAGAGTATAAGAGGAAGTGGTGTTCTAAGTGGTTGAAGATTTGTAGTGATTTGGCTTGTTTAGCACAAGCTATCTCTTGTCTTTCCCTGACTATGCTATGCTGCTTCAAGTGGGTTGGATTGCCTAACCTGAAAGGGATAGTTGGTCATCAGTATGTGTTGGTGATGGTGGAGATGAAGGTGTCCTTCTCCCAAGGCATTACTTTCTTGTATAATGGCTGGCAGGAGGGGAGAGATGAACTGCAAGGGCTGGAAGCAGTCCTAGTGGTCAGGGTTGGGTCAGTGGGGATTGGGAGGTGGAGTTTGCTATTCTTGAGCCTCCTAAGCTATGTGAATATGCTAGATAAGCACAAAACAAAGTTCTTATGAAATCCAAATGAAAAGAATGATTAGAATATAAGCTCCTTCAATTCTAGGATATTTTGTATTTGTCTTTTTATTCTTAGCAGCATAGTGCCTGATACATATTAGGCACTTAATAAATGTTTGTTTAATTGAATGGAACTGAACTGAATTTTTTTGTTTATTTTTCACCATGCACATTTACAGGCTTGGTTACAACATGCAAACAAATTTATACAAAGCAAGTTATGTACACATGCAATGTATATATGTATATAGACACCTATACACACATACTATATACATATGCATACATATATGTATGCATGTGTGTGTGTATATGTATGGAAATAATTAACAGAGATAAGGCACTGGAATTAAGGGGGGTTAGGGAAGGCTTCCTGTAGAAGGTAGAATTTTAGTTGAGATTAAAGCTGAATGGACAAGCTAAGAGACACAGAAACTCTACATTCTGTGATATTATGCTTCAATCTACTTTGCCAACCCCAACGTAGGGAGTTCAAGCCAACTGGCAGGTCTATGATTCCACGCCTAGCTAGAGGGGGCTCTGCCTGCTTCTTCTACCAGTGACTCAGCCAGACCTCCTCCTACCTATCCCACAAAAAGTAACAGAGGTCAGAGCAGAGGGAAATATAATCTATTTGCATCAGAGACTCAGCTAAAGGGGAAAAAGAGCATGGAGGCCTAAGGAAAAGAAGACTGTAAATGTAGCTGGGCCCAGGAGTTTATTCTGGGTAGGAAGCTGAGCTGGCCTGACCCTCAAACCCCCTAAGGCAAGGAAGATGAGGATAGACTGTACTAGAAAGAACACTAGAGAAAAGTGTTCAAATTGTTCTGCCTCTGACACATATTGGCAATGGGATTCTGAGCAATGAGGACCCTTTCCTGTGCTCTAAGCAATTCTCTAAGAACATAAGTTGCAGAAAAGGTGTGCACCTACATTGAGAGAGACAGTTTTCTTAACTGAGAGTTCCCTGTACTGATGAAGTAACAGGCAGAGATGCATCATCATCATCATCATCTTTATAATTGATATTTGTACAATAAAATAACAAAAAGTAATAATAATAATAATAAATATTTCCACAACATTTTCACACTTAGAAAGTACTAACATCTCAATTACCCCATGAGGTATGTAGCACAGTATTACTTATGGAGACATTGCTCCTGAATTATGCACACATATAAAAAATATAATTCAGTAAGACTAATTTGCTTATGTAAGTTTTGAATATGGGCTTTTATTCTCTAATATTTTTCCTTTCTAACTGTGGATACTAATTTTTTTAAAAAAAATTCATTTGAAGAATCATTTGCTCATAATTATAGAAATTAAAAGGGATAGAAAAAAAGTCCTGAAATTCACAGAAATAGCACAGTCAGATACAGAGCTGATTGACCCTAGGCAAGTAACTTAACCTCTCTAGTCTTCAGTCTCTTATTCAATAAAATGGGGACAATATAATGGCTACTTCACAGGGTTGTTGTTAAAATCAAATGAGATAATGTATGTAAAGTACTTTGTAAAACTCAACGTATTAGATATATATATGCTGTTATGATTATGGTTTCAGTTGGTAGTATGTATAGTTAATTACTGACAAGTTTTTGTCGTTCCTTACAGGCCTCTAATGAAGCTTTGGGTATTCATTTATCAAGAGATCAGTCTTTCCTATTTTTTTTTTTTTTGGCTAGGTAATGGGGTTATGTGACTTGCCCAGGGTCACATATCTAATAAGTGTCACGTGTCTGAGGTCAGATTTGAACTCAGGTCCTCTTGAATCCAGGACTGGTGCTCATCCACTGTACCACCTAGCTGCCTGAGATCAGTCTTTTCTAGAACCACTTGTTTACAGCTTTTCTGGAAGCCTTTTGGAATAGGCTGATATCACTAAGAAGTGACATTGATTGCTAGACCAAATGATATTTAAATATGAATTGTTGTTTGTTATTCTCTCAATTGCCCTGAAGGCATTACTGAATAGCCACAAAGTACAGTCATTGCTATTCATTTAAATTCAAAAAAAGATTTATTCAGCACCAACTGTGTACAAGATGTGATATTCTGTGATACTGAGGAATTCATGGCTATAATAATTGGTAAAAATAATTTGCATTACTGTAGCACTTTAGGATTGCAATGTTCTTTATCAATATTATCTCCTTTGATCCTTACAATAACCATTTCAGGTACTTGCTATTATTATTCTCATTTTTACAAACAAGGAAACTGAGACAAACAGGAATTAAGTGACTTGCCCAAAGTCACATAACTAATGTCTGATGCTGGATTTGAACTCATGTTTGCCCACCTCCAGTTTTAGTGCTTTACATATTATCAATCTAGCAGCCTGATAAAGCTAAAACATAACATGTTCCCTGCCTCCTCAAACATATTTTTTTTAAACCTGTGGAAATATCCTCCTGCTTTTCCTCCTCCTCCACCTCATCTTCTTCATCATCATCATCATCAGTAACAGTATTGGTTTATTATTATTATTATTAGTTTGTAGTAGTAGTGGTAGTACTAATTAAAAAAAAACCTGTTAATATGATTATTACTAAGGGAGAAAAGAGAGTTAGACTGCCTGGCAAGTGCCCCATGAGGTGGTGTTGAAAATTATTTCTTTTAGTTCCAATAAAAATATAGCCCATAGAGGTAAAATCAGACCTTGCTGTCCAGTGGAGTTTCTAAGACTAGCTTGAATCAGGTTCTAGAACTGCACCACTGCCTGCTTTTATCTCATCCTTCCTGGCCTTAGAGGATATAGACTTGCTCATTACTCACATGAGAATATAGTTGGCATCAGTGGTAGTATGGCAATTATTGTTGTTGTCTCTAGCTCTGTGGATATAGTCTCTGTTCCCCTACCCCTAAACTCTCAACCTGGCTGTTCTTAACAATCTATTATCTTTTTATGCTCTTTTATCATCTCCTTCAAAAGCATATGCCACTATCAGAAGAGCATGTTATGGGTAGATTTTCTGGGTAACTTGCAGTGTGAGTCATAGTAGACCTCTGACCTATAGAAATGGAAGCTAGAATTGTTGACCATGGAGATGGGTCCCACAGTAGCCACAACCTCCTGGAGGGTTTTTACATCCCATGAGAAGATAGTAACAAAATTGTTATCATTGGCAACAGGGGCTTCTGCCTTCTACTTGCAGACTCCATCTTTAGCAGTCTAGGAATCAAAGTCCTCACGGTTAATGCCCCCATTCTCCTTGATATACTGATAGATGAATTGAAGAAAGCCTGCTAATGCAGCCCATGTTGCTCTGCTTCCAGTTACGGTCTGCTGGATTACGCTCACTTGGCGATACATTAACTTTCCTGTTCTGCGGAAGTACTGCCCCTCTAGGGAACTGGTAACACTGAGAGCCCAACAAGAGTGATAGTCAACCTGATTTTTGACAAGGTGACATAGCTATGATCCCTTCCATATGCTACTTTGGGAATCTCTACAAAATTGAGTTTCATGAATGTTACTTTTAGTTGTCTTCCTATGTGAGCTACATCTCAGAATCTACTCTATGAATTTTTCATTGGTCATATCACTTAAGTGGTTCTTTTGAATGTGAACCACACTATCTGTATTACACATTTCATAGCTCAATCTTTCTCAGGTTCTCTTCCCACCTGGATAACATCTAGTTCTTTTCATAATCTGAGTAGATCTTCTGATGCCAGGACTTGCACAGTTTCCACTAAATGTTTTTTCTGTGTATCATGATAATAAGTTGTCAACCCCTAACAGAGGGTAGCAACTAAAAAACAAAATTTCATTACTGGGAACAGTGGAAGATGAAGAGAGCCTTGAATTTACTATTTTGATGATCTTGAATGATTTAATTTATGGTTTATATAATCTGACAAAGAAGACAGTCAAGGGTCATGCATGTGATATATTTTAGAAATATTCTCATTGCAAATTGGTCAATTATGTTTAAAAACATAAAGGGACATACTTATCTGAAAAAATACACAAAGGATTATTACTTATTGATGCAAGATAAATGAAGCATTATTAAAAATGTATGTTTTTGCTTGTATCTCCCTATAGATAACATTGGTATTTGGTTTTGAGAGGTTCCAACTATGTGTCAAAAGTATACTTTTTCCTTACCATACAGTATGGTATATATTTTATTATTTTGGCCAACAAACCTCTAGGACTGGGGTAAATTTATGCATTGGCGATGCCAGCCTCCTATTCCTACCTACCACAGCTCTCATCAGTTACAGCCATTGAGTTCGGCTACTTTCCCCCAGCCTGCTGCTTAAACAGATGCTAATGGGTGAATGAATAGCAGCAGGAGGGCAGGTTGGGGTGATCTTCATTCATTAGCAGCTGCTTAAACAGCAGGCTGAGGGGCTTTGCAGCTGCTGAGGGAAATATTGGGGTGGGGGTTGACCTATGCAATGATTTTGACCAAAACCTCAATTTTTACACAGACAAGTTCAAATTGGCCTATACCCTGTGTTGTACCATATCTGGTTGATCTGAACCACTGTCTCATTCACCTCTTTCTTAAGAATGTATTGTAAGGAATTAAATTTTATTTCATTGGGCTAAACACTGAAGCTTTTAACTCCAAATGAGTTAAAAGCCAAGAGCTGTGTCTAAAGTTCCAAACTGCTAGGTGATTAATGACAGGCTCAGATTTACTGAAGGAGGTCCAGTTTGGCAACAATCCCAATTCAATTCTACTTAGCGACCATACATCCACATTTATATCCTCTTTGTTGTACTCTTATACAGTTTAATCATACATTATGGCTCAAAAGAGATAATGTAGATAAAATGAATTGCAAAACCTAAAATTTTAAATAAAAGCCAGCTATTGTTATTACTGTTGCTGTTATCATCACATCATCAACACCATCATCATCTCATTCTTTTTTAGATAAAATTCAGATAGCAATGGCCCTGGGACATATTTCTTGTATTATGCTATTATTATATTGTCTTGTATTATGTCAATGTGTTATGTCTTATATTATGGCTATTATTCTTTCTATATTTAATGTTCTGCTGATTATTACACATATGGATAAAATAAATGACTGCTTTATTTTTATAATTTATTAAAAAGTATTGGGATATGAGCTCATTTTCTGTAGACAGACTGAAAGCATCTTTGGGACAATTCCAGTAGTAGACAGTATGACAGGGATGTTATGTATCTCATCCTACTGTCACATGGTTTTGACTTCTTCCATTAAGTTTCTATATTTTAAAAGCTTTAGATTTAGAGTTTGGAGATTATGAATATTTGTTGTTTCATTGTTGAATCATTTTTTACTCATGTCTAACTCTTCGCGACCCCAATGTGGGGTTTTCTTGGCAAAGATACTGGAGTGGTTTGCCATTTCCTTCTCCAGTGTATTTTACAGGTGAGGAAACTGAGGCAAACAGGGTTAAGTTACTTGCCCAGGGTAGTAAGTATACTTGGATAGTAAGTGCACTATGGATAGTATGCAACTATACATGGATAATAAGTATCTGAAGTTGGATTTGAACTCATGAAGATGAGTCTTCTTGACTCCAAGCATGGCACTCTATTAACAGTGCCATCTAGCATGGTTGCAAAGTCAGAACTTAAAGGAATTGATAGAAGGTGTCCAGGAGTGGAACCTGCAGTTTAATTTGACTTAATGTGGGAACCCTCAGCAGGTCCAGACACAGAAAGAATTAACAGATGAAAAGTTCTTTCTTAATTCTGTGGGTGCTGTCACATGGCTGTTCTTAGTTGGTGGAGTGATTTATCTGAAATATTTTATATGGTAACATTTTAAAAGTGATTTTCAAATTCTTTTTGAATATGAGCAGATGTAAAAAAATATTTTCGTCTGGGACAATGCTTAATTTTAGTTTTTTAGTGTTTTTTTTTTAATTCTCAAGGATATTTGAGGTCATCAGCATTCATAGTATGGGAATTTTCCATCTGTTAAGTCTATGAAACAGAGAGTTTCTGATACAGGGTTCTAGCTTTCATGTTGTGCTTTGCTAGGTATTCCAAAGGTATTTAATTTTTGGAACTTGTGTTACATAGCAAAATTTCTCTGATTTCCTTGCAATCTCTTCATGGATCAATGTTGGGATTTTTGTTATTACTATTATTATTAGTAGTAGTAGTAGTAGTAGCAATAATAGTAGTAGTAAGTCTCTGCTTCTCCTGATCTGATTAATCTTAGCCATTTTCTTTGCAAGCTAAGATGTTCAGGTAATATTCTATTTAATTGCAGTATAGCATGAAAGAAAAGCTGGAGAACTGTGATGTCACAATATTAAGTGAGATGCAGGAATCTATGCAAATAGTGGGAGAATTCTTCATAAACTTGCAGAATCTCAGAAAACATTCAGTTCTAGAAGAAATCTCTTCTTCAACCTTTGGAAAAAGTTGTCATCTAGATTTTATATGGGTACTCTCTGATGGAGAACTCATTATCTACCAAGATAATACTCTTCTTTTGAATGCCTCTAATTATTAGAAAGTTTTGTTTTGTTTCCATCATATGCTTTTAGTCACAACTTAATACCCCAGTAGCATGTATTAAGTGCCTACTATGTGGTAGACTGAGAGATGAAAAGAAAAAAAAAAACAGTCCCTGCTCTCAAAGTAGCTTACAGTCTAATAGAGAAGAAAACATGCAAAGAATTCTATATAGAGTTATATACAAGATAATTGGAATAATCTAAGAGGGAGGACATTAAGAAAATTTTCTTGAAGAAGGTTGGCCTTTACCTGAAACTTGAAGAAAGTCAAGGAAGTCACCAGATGGAGAGAAGGGAGAGAGTTCCAGGCATGAGACAGCCAGTGAAAATGCTTGAAATGTCCACCTGTCAGTCCTAGTTCTAAATTCTTGGACCAAGTAAGCCAAATCTAATACCTCTTCAAATGACAGCCCTAAAAATACTTGAAGACAGCTAGCTTGTATCTGCTATCTTTTCTTCTGCATGATCAACCTACCTAAGTCCTTCAATTGATCCTCTTATTTTATGCCAACTTACAAATCCAATAATTGTCCTCTAGTCACAAAGCAACTTGTAAATGTTCTTTCTAAAATGTGGTTCCTAGGACTGAACACAATTATTTGCCCTGTTGTCTGACCAAGCTGGAATATCAGACTATTATCTCCCTTATTCTGGAAATTGTCTGTAACTGAATGCTAAAATTCATTGTCTGTCTGTCTGTCACTCTCTGTCTGTCTCCTATCCTGTCACACTGATTTGTATTCTGCTGTCAGTCCACTAAAATGCCCAGGTCTTTTCACATGATTTGTAGTTTAGCTCTACTAATATGGTTCTTATGTAGTTGATTTATTGAACCCAATTGTGGGACTTCACAGTTATCTCTGTCACATATTTTCTCTGTCAAATACTATTCCCTCAATCAGAGTGGACCCCATTCAAGGTAAACATATGGGGTTGTTTTGTATCTCATTCACATAGTGTTCAGGATTTGCTGTGTTTGGGAATAGGATCATAGGAGCCTAAACTCACACAAACACTGCTTAGGATACACATACAAAATAGCAAAACTTAATTTTTATTTACAAAAGATAAGTTTGCTCATATTGATTAAACTTTGTATGGGTGGCAGTGTGGTTCAGTTTTCAAAGCACATGATTTAGAGTTAAAAGACCTGTACTAAAAACCTGGACCTTTCTCACTCTACTTGTATGACCTTGGGCAAATGAACTCTCTTCTGAGGGACTCAATTTCCTTGTCTATAAAATGTGTGGGCTGCAGGAAATAATCCCTAAAGCACATCCTAATTCTTACATTTTATCAACTGGATGCTTGCCTTATATATTTTGAAGATACTGAAAGTGTCACTTTTGGGGAGTAAGCAAATAATGAATAAACAATACAATATCAAGATTATTTATCTCTCTACATCCATTAAATAGTATAAATGTCTATTTGTCATATGTACACAAAATCAGAATGATTCAGCATTAGTAAAGATCATGTGATGATGGTTGGGGTATATGTGGAGAGCTTCTTTTTGAAACCTAGTTATTCATTAATCTAAATGTTAGTGCAAACCAGCTATATTTCTCGATTCTCAATTTCCCCAGTTTAAAAAAAAGTTCATTATTAGTCCATTCAAGAGAGGTTTTTAGAGCCTTTCCTCACTCAAAAGTCTTATTGGTATTCCATGTACACACACACACACACACACACACATACACACACATATGTACTCTTGTGTATGTATGTGTTTATTTGAAGTTCAGGTACTTTAAGACTAAATATTAAATGCCAAATGTTCCCTCCCCTTTACAGAATAGTATCAACTGACGTCATAAATATATTCACAAGGTTTATTTTTTCTCAGTTGACCACAGTTTCATAGCGAGCAGACATTTTTTAGGAAATTCATGCTAATATTGTCATGTGTTGTTTCATTTTTTTTTAACATTGGAAATACGTAAGTGAATTTGTCATCTGTTTTAAAATTTTTGCTTGGTGCAGTTGGGAGATGGAGAAAATAGGTTCACTGTGCATTCCTTACCCACCACTGGGAGTATAGCTTAAACATTTAAAATTCACATATTGTACTCTGACTGTCCCCAAGAGACTCTGGCTGCTTTACCTTGCTTCTGTAATGAGAATATACTGACACATTTTCATTATTAGATCAAAGGAGAAGGGCATTACATGAAGCCACTTGCAAATGAAATATCAAAATTGGCTGGAGTATACACTTTCATTCTAATCAAATATCATTCTCTTCTCCCAAAATCAATAGAGGAAACCAAAGAAAGGAGACACGAGGTCTGAAATTAATATAGCCAGTGAAATCAGCCTTAAAGTGGGTTCATTTATTCACTGTTGACTGGAATAACTGAAACATGGATTTTATAATTAGAATGTCTTTTGGAAAAATCTACTTAATTTATAGGATATACAGAAGTAGAACTTGGGTTTTCCTGGGCTGGGTATTAAATTGAACTCTGTTTTCAATTTTTTTCCCATACAAATATCATACAGATTCATAACTCTAAATTATATGTTATATCTAAAATATCAAAACATATTTTGACTCAAGAACAGAGGCTTGGGGTTTTCTGTTTTTGTTTTATTTAATGGCTGTTTTCCCCAATATTTCAGTATCTTTAGGGAGTATATCTCATAGTCAACTAACTAAATTAGTGCTCATTACTTTTTTCATAGGCTCATTACTACTGTCACAGGTTATGACATACAGACTAATCTCTTCATCAGAGACCAGCAGGAAGTTAAAGTGCAAAAGTGTTCTGTGTCAATAAGAATTTATCAGCCTTCACAAATTCTCCCGCCAACTCCACAGTACCTTCAGGGCATGTTCTCTGAGAAACTGCTTACATGGCAGCAAATTGAGGAAAGACTAATTTGAGTAAGTGCTCTAATTTGCCCATGTGCAGAATCAAGATGATCCTGAAAATATAAGGCTAGATTTATATGAGAATGCTCTGATATATATTTACAGATGACTAGAGACCTCCTGCTTTATCTGTTTGGCAAGGGTCTTTTATCAACATATACAGATAAGTACACTCTGGTGTATTAGCTATGTATCTTCATGTGAAAGTGGTGTAGCAGAAGGTCATTGGACTAGAGTGATAAGAAAAATGTGATTTCTCTTTTCAGAAAATTGCTTATCATTTGTGGGTAGGTCATGCTACTTATTTGCTTCTCAGTTTTTCCAGATGTTAAATGAGGTAATTGGATTAGACTATTCTTGAGGGATTTTTTTTAGCTGTATGATATATTATTTCCATGAACTTTATATGTGTATGTCTATCCGTGTCTACACCTATAATTTCATCCAAGTGGTGTATGGAAGTTAAAGATCATGTGTAACTTGCAATTTTAGTTGCCTGACATATGAGAAGTTAAATGACTTGCCTAGGATCACACAGCAGATTTAAGCCAAGTTCTCCCTTACTCTAAGGCCTACCCAGTTTCCATGATACTATGTTGCCTCCATGGCCAATCCCATTGACTCTTTACCTTCTATTCTACTTAGGATACTCTTTCCCTCCTCCTCTCCCTCTCTCTTACTATGTCTTTTTCTTCTTCTCTCTCTTTTTAATCCTCCCTTTTTCTCTTTTTCTCAATTATTTCAAACACTCTCTTTCTGATAAAAGATTTAGGGACAGATTATATATATATATATATATATATATATATATATATATATAGTGTGTGTGTGTATATATATATATATTTGTATGTATCCACACACACACACACACACACGTACCCATGATAGTCTCTGCCCAACTGCTTAATTGAGATAGACCTGAATGTGACTGTCTAGGCGGATTTTTGATGAATCCCGTGCTCTTCACTTACTAGTGTCATTAGCCTTCCAAATTCAAAGTCAATTAAGAGACATTTGTGTTCAGTAGAGGAGGGCACTCTGCCAGCTCCACCGTCTTGCCAAAATATTGCTATAGTCACCAGATCTGAACAAAATTGTAAACAAAATTGAAGTCTGTCAACCCAGAGCTGCTGTTCTGATTAGTATTTTATTAGCAGGTATTCTTTCAGAAATAAAGGCACCATGTCAATGTAAGCTGTCACCTTACTCATTTTATTTGAGAAGTAGCAAGGCCCTTCTCATACCATTCATTTTTCCAATGGAGAGATCCCTATACAATTTATCTCTGTATATGTTGGAAAGAATGGAAAAGGGCAAAGACTTGCTGGCAATGCCTACAACTTGGCCTTGTTTCATTCCAAGCATCTCAGTTGAGCTCTAATTGCATCCAAATTGGTAAATATGTGCTTTCAAGATTGAGTCAAGACCTGGTAATCATTCTGTGTATAGTCAGTTTTCCATGCAGTCTTGAAAGGAATGTTTATCAACTGATCCTTTAAAGCATGTCAAGAAATAAAAGTATAACACCCCCTAAGGAAAATATTGGTTTAATTTTTAGAAGGAAGAAGGGGCCACACAATAATCTTCAAACTCTTATCAAAGAAAGGACAAAAACAAATAGATGTATTTTAGGGCCACCTCAGGAGTCAGCTCAGTTTGCATTTTTTAAAAATCCTAGTTGGTTATTCAAGAATTATATAGCTCAGTGAAAATCATTTCATACTCTGCCCCCCAAATAACATGACAAAGACATTGGTGCTTATAATATTCTATTAGAGAACATTTATCCCTGTAGGCAATCACTAAAAACTAGGAAAGATAATAGCTGTTCAGCTACTCTGAAATAATTTACTCATAAAATAATCTTCATTAAAGGAATATTAAGGAGTCTATTTTCAGTGTGGCATGAAGGGATTTAGCCACATGACTCCTGTTATTCTTAATGGGAATCACATGGTTTTAGCCATATACACTGCAATGAACATGTGCACCCAAGGGTTTGGCAATATCCTTAGAATGAAAACATTGAGAATCAAGGCTGAAGACAGTTGTGCCTCATTTCTACCAATTTAAAGAGATAGACATCCAGATGTGATAATCAGTCGCACTGTATTTAGCATGTCCATAATATTTAGTAATTTGGATACCCTCAAAACTTCAGTAAAGCCCTGCAAGGCAGCAAAAAGTACACCAGATTTGGAATCAGAATAACTATGTACAAACCCAGGTTATGCTATTTACTATCTATGGGGTTTTGCAGGAATTACTCAAGCGTTCTGGGCCTCAGCTGCTTAACTTACAAAATGAGGTGATTGGACTATGTGACTATAAAGGTTATTAAACTCTAAATCTATGATCCTATGATGCTAAATGGGTGCTTTTAAAAATTTAATTTTTCTACTATTCTAGTCATTCAATAGTCATTTATTAAGTGTTTTCTGTATAGAATATTTCTTTGAGTTCTAGACAAAATGTTGTTGCTCAGTCATTAGTTATATCTGACTCTTTGTGACTCCATGGACTATGGTATACCAGGCCCTAGTCTGTCCAAGCTCATGTTCATTGCTTCCATGACATATCTATCCATCTTATCCTCTGCCATCTTTTTTTTTTCCTTTTGCCTTCAAGCTTTTCCGACATTAGGGTCTTTTCCAATGAGATTAAAATCCTGATGGTCAATGTCACACTGTTATCTCCAATTCCAATCCAGAGTGGAGGAGGAGAATATCTTCCCAAATGGAGCTAGGAGAAGCTCAAGAAAGCATTATTCAGATCAGTGGTACAGGAACTACTCTGATTAAATAGCTTCCCATCTTTACTCTCATGTCTCCCTAAATAGTGTATGAAAAAAAATCAATTAGACAATGATTATAATTTTACCTGTCCACCTCCTCCACTGCTTCTTTCAGATCAGGACTTAATTCTTCCCTAGAGGGCACCAAATTTATGTCTACTCAATCAGTGACTCACAAATTCTTTCTCCTGTACATGCTCATTGAATACTCTTCTCCACTCAGAGTCTTCTCCCTCTTTCCAAATCCCTAGAATCCACCAAATCCCTCTCCCCATTGCCCATAAATTGTCCCTGTTCTCTTTGAATTACTCTTCCCACTTTGCATTAGCTCCCAAGCCCTCAACATGAATGCCAGCTACCTCTTCAGTCATGCATCTTCCTTTACCACACCCCAGTTTCCAACCTCCAAAATGACTAATACCAGACATAAGGCTATGTTCTGATGTCCTTAAATAAGCCCAGGGAATAACTGACAAGTGCAGATTCCTATAACCTTAGGCACATAGCTGTTTCTCTTTTGCCATTCAGTTCTTTATCATCTTTACCCTCAATACCTGGAGGACATAGCTTTGATCTCATGAAACTTAGAGAGGTAACTAGCAGTTTGGAGATCTGTTCCCTGGGGTTTGCCCAGGAGTTCAGGTCAAAATCAGAGCAAACCTACAAGCTTTGAAGACATCTATGGGAGGCCTCTTGCACTTATATGATCCCCTGTAGGGCATGACAGATTGCCCTAAGTCATTCTCCTACAATGACTCTGAAAATTGGATGAACTTCACAATGTATACCTTGGGTAAGCAGCATGAAATATACCTTCAAATAATTTTAAAAGACAAATTAAAATAGAGGTTGGGGTGGGAGAAAAGGGATCTTGGGACACAGAGCTGTAGGACTGTAAGTGCTGTCCGTGCCCTGTAAATTCCAGTGCTTGGGGAAAAACTCCTGTTCATCTAACCCAGAGATTCCCAAATTTATTTGGCCAACCACGCCCTTTAAAAATGCTCAGTACCTTCCTGAAAAGCTACTTTCTCTAACCCTTTAACCATTTATTTTTTAAATTTGCATCATTTAAAAATGTCACATCTTAAATTTTAGTAATTTATTATAAATTTGTGGGATTTTCCTGCATTGAAATTTTGATGATGCAATATTACATCATGTAATGGTATAATATCATATTGTAAACAAGTTATTACACACACATATTCCTGCTGGACTTCCTGACAACGTGTGAAATGCTTGTCTGCCAACACTTGCTTATTAAGACCTACCAGTGGATTTGACTGCTGATTGGCTATAACTTGAATTTTGTGTGTTTATTTGGAAAATAATGTAATCAGTATGACTTTGACTCTGTCACACAACAGATGAAACATACAAATGTTTTTTTCAAAATTTTCTTATCTTCTCTTCTTTCCCTATGCTTCCACTGTTATTTTTATTCAACACCCCCAATTGCATCTGAGGCTGCTACCCCCCCATTGTTCTAGTGCCCCCCCCGGGTGTGGTATCACCCACTTTAGGGACCTATGATCCTAGTTATGGCTCTGAGATAGCTTATAGTGTACTATGTGGTAAGTTTTATGTTTTATTTTCTTAAATAGTCATTGGGAGTCTTTTGCTTTCAAAATTTTGTGGTGCCCAGAGTTTATCCCTTATTTCTACATCCACTTCCACACTTTTAGCTTAGATTACTTAAGGTTGTAAATTTTTGTTGTTGTTGTTGTTATTGTTGTTGTTGTTTTTGTTCAGTTTATTTAAAGAGGTAACGTGGTACAATGCTAACAGTACTAAACTTGGAATTAGCAGATCTAAGTTTAGATCCTAAATCTTAAACTCATTCTTTATGTGAACTTCAGTAAATCACTTTTATTCTAGAATAAAGGTAATAACACTTGCACTGTCTTCCTCATTTACAAGAACAGCACTTTGTAAACTTGAAATGTCAGTTATTATTCATTATTACTATTAAAGTAGCTCATGTTGGCTGTATTCTCTGAGGCCATTTGACTACTTGACACTTTATCAGCGCTGGGGTAGGGGTACCACATAATCCTGGCCTAAACCTTGAAAATCTTATTCTCCTGGGGTTTGCCCTGGATTTCATGTCAAAATCATAGTATACCTAGAAGCTTTGAAGACATCCTTGGGAGACACTTAGGTGAGTCTTTAGAGTTGTAGGGATGTCAGATTATAGTAAGTGGTTCTAGAGTCCCTTACAGAGGCTTTGTAAATTGGTGAAGCTAAAAATAATCTAATACCATACTTCAATAACAGGATTTCCTGAATGAGTCCCATTCTCATCAATGTGGCCTAAAGCTAATTTCCAAGATTCAGACTTAAACTGACTTTACTTATCTGGGAAATTATAAGAACTTTCAAAGGAACCTTATGATTTGGGTAGTTAGGCTTCAGATTTGAGCATTCAGTGATTAAGAGATTCCAGAAAACCTTGGAAATGGTACATAATAATCAATCCTACCTCATCTCTGAAAAATAATTAAGGTCAATTTGGTTCAATCCATTTGAACAATATTCATAAGCATCTACTATGGGCAGGACACAAGTATGGGAACAGTACCATATATGCTTGCAAATGATTCCACATATTTTTGTCTAGGTAGTGAAGAGTATTTAGCTTGATGTATAAGGTGGGAGGGGACAATATAAAAAATTCTTAAAGACTTCTAATCAAATAAAACTATATAAAAGTGAACTAGGAAAACTGAGAACTAGGAAAATTGCCTTGGAAGATAATGGCTTCCTCCTCAACCTGTCTTTTTTTTTTTCAAGAATCAACCTTTATCCTTTTTATTAGAATTTAATATTTTATTTTTTCCCTAATTACATGTAAAAACAATTTTAACCATTTTTTTTTACAATTTTGAGTTCCAAATTATCTCCCACCCTCTCTCCCCTCCCCCATCATTAGGAAGGCAAACAATTTGATAAAGGTTATACATCTGTAGTCATGCAAAACTTATTTCCATATTAGTCATTTTGTGAATGAAAACAGACAAAAAACTCAATAAAAATAAAATAAAACAAGTGTGCTTTGGTCTACATTCAGATTCCATCTATTCTTTGTCTGGAGGTGGATAGAATTTTTCACCATGGGTCCTTCAGAATTATCTTGGATCTTTGTATTGCTGAGGATATCAAAGTCATTCATAGTTAATCATTGTACAAAATTGCTATTAATGTGTACAATGTAATTCTGGTTCTGTTTAATTTACTTGGTGTCAGTCCATATATGTCTTTTCAGGTTTTTCTGAAAGCATCCTGCTCATCATTTCTTATAGCACAATAGTATTCCATTACAATCATATACCACAATTTGTTCACCCATTCCTCAATTTATGCAGATCCCTTCAGTTTCCAATTCTTTGCCACCACAAAAAGAGCTGCTATAAATATTTCTGCACATATGTGTCCTTTTCCCATTTGTATGATCACTTTGGGATACAGCTCTAGAAGTGGTATCAGTGGGTCAAAGGGTATGCACAGTTTTATGGTCCTTTGGGCATAGTTCCAAATTGCTCCGCAGAATGGTTGGATCAATTTATAACTCCACCAATAGTGTATTAGTGTACCAATTTTCCCACATCCCCTCTAACATTCATTATTTTCCTTTTCTGTTATATTAGCCAATCTGATAGGTGTGAGTTGTTTTAATTAGCATTTCTTTAACCAACAGTGATTTAGAACTTTTTTCTATATGACTATAGACTATAGATTTCTTCATCTGAAAACTACCTATTCATATATTTTGACCATTTATTAGTTGGGGAGTAACTCATTATTATAAATGACTAAGTTCTCAAAAACTTTGAGAAATGAGACATTTATGATAGAAATTTGTAAATTCTTTCCCTAGTTTTCAGCTTTCTTTGTAATCTTAGATGCATTGGTTTTGTTTGTGCAAAATCTTTTTAATTTAATGTAATCAAAATTTTCCATTTTACATCCCATAATGCTCTCTAACTCTTGTTTGGTAATAAATTCTTTCCTTATCCATATATCTGACATGTAAACTATTTCAGGATTCCCGTAATTTGCTTATGGTGTCACCCTTTATTTCTAAATCATGTACTCACTTTGACTTTATTTTGGTATATAGCATGAGGTTTTGGTCTACGCCTAGCTTCTTCCAGACTGTGTTCCAGTTTTCCCAGGAGTTTTTGTCAAATAGTGAGTTCATATCTCAAAAGTCTGAATCTTTATGGTTATCAAATACAAGATTGCTATAGTGATTTCTTACTGTGTTTTATGTACCTAATCTATTTCATTGATCCGTCATCTATTTCTCAGCCAGTACCAAATTTTTTTGACAATTAGTACTTTGTAATATAGTTTGAGATCTGGTATGGCAAGTCTACCTTCCTTCCAATCTGTTTTCACCAATTCCCTTGATATTCTTAACCTTTTGTTTTTCCAGATGAATTTTTTTATTATTTTTTCTTGCTCTTTAAATATTTTTGGCAGTTTGATGAGTATGACAATGAATAGGTATATTAATTTGGGTAGAATTGTCATTTTTATTATATTGGTCATGAAAACTAATTTTTCCCCGTTGTTTAGATCTGACTTTATTTATGTGAAAAGTGTTTTTTAATAATGTTCATATGAGTCCTGGGTTTGTCTTAGAAGGTTAACTCCCAAGTATTTTGTATTATCTTTAATTATTTTAAATGAAATTTCTCTTTTTATCTTTTGCTGCTGGACTTTGTTAGTAATATATTGAATTGCTCATGATTTATGTGGGTTTATTATATATCCTGAGATTTTGCCAAGGTTGTTAATTATTCCAACTAGTTTTCAGTTGATTCTCTGGAATTCTTCAAGTATACCATCATATCATCTTCAAAGAGTGATAATTTTGGTTCCCTATTGCCTATTCTCATTCCTTCAATTTTTTTTCTTTTATTGCTATATCTAGGATTTCTAGTATAATTTTGAATAATAGTGGTGATACTATACATCCTTATTGGGAAGCTTTCTAGCTTTATTACAAATAATAACTTGTTTATATTTATTTATATGTATTATTTATAGAATTATATATTAATAGGTAATATGGAACTAATATTTATATAGTGCTTATGTGACGAGTACTGTGCTAAGCACTTTCAATTATTTTTTTTAATTTTTTTTTTTTGGTGAGGCAATTGGGGTTAAGTGACTTGCCCAGAGTCACACAGCTAGTGAGTGTTATGTGTCTGAGGCTGCATTTGAACTCAGATCCTCCTGACTTCAGGGTCGGTGCTCTATCCACTATACCACCTAGCTGCCCCCAGCCGTTTCAATTATTATCTTATTTTATCCTTGTAATAGCCCTGGGACATAAATGCTATTACTATCTTTATTTTACAGATGAAGAAACTGAGGCAAACAGAGGCCAAATGCCTTGTCCAGACCATTTTACAGATGAGGAAATTAAGGCAAATAGGGTTAAGTGAATTGCCTAGGGTCACACAGTTCATAAGTGTTTGAGGCTGTATTTGAACTGAGGTTTTCCTGACTCCAAGACCAGTGCTCTCCTCACTACATCACCTCACTGCCCACATAATCTCTCGTTATCATCCTTTTCCTCCCCCCTGCTCCAATAATCTGGAGGTTTTAATAAATTTGTAGTTACTTCTATGTTACTTTGAAGATTTGGGGCCATTTGATGGCTGTATTACTGCTTTACACATAATTCTAAGCTTTATTCATCTGTTCTGTTTTAAGGAGAGTAAGAAAGATTATAAAACTTCATGTAACAATAAAACTTTTTAAATTTTTAATGAAGTTTACATGGATGTGATATAAAATATTTCTTTTGGTTTTCTTGACAGTAATTGCTACATATTGAAATGACCTTAATCTAGTTATTGTATAGAACAGGTTTAAAAAAAACCTTTTTAATACATGTCAGTTGCCTTTATATCTTGTATAAAAAAATCAACAGGAGAAATTTGAAATAATGATTTTTCCCCCATCATGTATGATGCTACAATCAGACTTGGAGTGTGTGAGGAACTAAAACTCTGGTTACGGTTTATCAGTACTAGCTTATGATTTCTTCCTCCCTCAAATCAACTTGCCTACTTCCTGATTGGAGACTACAATCTACCTCTTCATTATCTACTGGGCTGGCAACTATTTTCCTAGGCAGGAAAGGGAGAAGAATCTTTCCTGTTGCCTTTCATGTTGTTTTTTTTTCCATTAAAAGTCTAATTACACCATATTCCAAAGACTGTCCCTAATCCCCTTTATACAGTCAGTTTTGCTATTATGCATATTTCAAAACACAAATTTGCTCCAATGTGATTGATATATTAGGGAACATTTAAAGCATAACTCAAACTTCAAGTATCTCCTAAGAGAAATAATGAGAATGCAGAAAACTGTATTGCTTCACAATAATCAGTTATTTGTCAAGGCAAAATGTCATATTTACTGTATGTCTCCAGGTGCAATATGAGCTGTGGGAAGAGAAGGGCTGGTCTGTATCATAGCCACTCCTATATCCCTTGCCAGGAGGCCTGGAGGTGTGGTCTGTCCCACTTGCTTGTGAATTTGAGCAGCAAGTGGAGGTTATGGATGTGGTCACTATTTATTGTAGTATTTTTGTATTTCTTAACAATTTAAAATGCACAATCTATTGTTTTTATTACATCTTTTTATATATATATTTATTTATTTTTATTACATCTTTTTATGATGACTTTTTTTGAGCATCATACCCCAAACTCCATGTCCCCATAAGCCTTGTAGTATTTATTGTGCAATTTTGCACAGTGTGGTGACTTTGGGGAACACATACGTCAAGTTGTAGCAGAATGGATTGTAATTGACCACAATCTGAGGAAGGACTCTGTTGCATTGTTTCAAAGGCAGGGAATCTCTGCAGCTCTGCAGTGATGGCCCAACACACAGGAGCCCCCTTTTAAAGTAATTTTCTTCTGGGCAGAAGGAGGTCATGAAAACTCTTCTAAACGAACACCATGCTCTGAGGTAAAAGAATTTCAGAGTGAAATATTTAAGCACTGACAGAATCATGCTAAATGCTTCTCTTTTCCAGAAACGGCAAGGACAACAAAGTGAGTGGCACTAGGCTTGTACAAGACAGGTACCACTTAGCAGGGAATCTTGAAAAATCATCATTTTTGTTTAAAATCACACCCTGAAGGAAGAGAAATGTCAGAAATAGTACCCATATAAGAAACACCTACAGTCCTAGATAAAAAGATAAGGTCCAAACTGGGTTAATAGACCTTGTCATGAGCAGAAAGAATTGGGTTATAACTGGAGACAGTAATAGTTTTCCCACTGTCATAAAAAAATAGTTGGTAAAGTTTAAGCACTTGAAGTTTGTGACTATATGACAAGAAACCCTAGATTGTAAAAAAAAAAAATGGTTGACTCAGTGTTTTAGGCATGATTAATGACAGAATTGGACCAACTCAAAAGCTGATCTGATCAATTGTGCAGAAGATGGTCATTAAAATAGCAGAGGGAAAAAAAGGAACTTGACCCTTAAACAGTCAATTTTTCAGCGGTCACTGAAAGACTCAGCTATAGTGTCTAATATTAATGGCTATTCAGGAAAGTCGCAACTTATCTTAATAACTAAAATTCATTAGTAGCATGTCCTAAAAAATACTTCCATATAGTCCAGAGAAAGAGAGAAATAAATGTGATCATATGACAGTGCTGAAAGAGACTTTAGCACTAAAAAAGGCCTAATTTTACAGAAAAAAAAAAACAGAGATCAGAGAGAGATGACTTGACCAAGGTCACTCAGACAATAACCAGCAGAGCTAGGATTCAAACCCAGGACTTCAAATCTAGAGTTATCTCCTCTACAATATTTTGGTGCCAGAGAAAACACACAAGGACAATATTCTCCTAAACACTAAAGATTATTTTAAAAACTCCTTAAGATGAAGTGTTTCATTTGTAAATTTAAATAGGCATGCAGAACAGATTTGATTCTGAAAAAGTTACATATTAAAAATAATTTATTAAATTATTTTACTAATACTTTAATGAAGACTTCTTTAAGGAATTCTATGGTTAATCATTCTTATTTTAAAACTTTTGAAAAGCAAATAATCACTAATTAGTCTTTTATGGATATCTAGATTTCTAATAGAATTTAAATCAAGTAAAAAGTAACCTCCTTGAAGGCAGAAACATTTTTTATTTTGATTTTGTATTTCCTTTGCTTTGCATAGTCCTTTGAATATAATAGATACATAGAACTGTTTATAGAATTAAATTTAATTTTATGCCTTAGGCTCATTTAAAGCTTTATTTGCAGACCTTTAGGTTTACTTACTGTTCATTATTTATGATGGTCTTTTGTGTAACTAGTATTTAGCGGAAAGAGCAGGGGAAAGTCTTTGTATATAAGCTTGCATCACCCTTTCCACTTTAAGGGATAGCAACCAAGAAAGTAGGTTGAACCTAAGGGGAAACAAATTATTACCCTTACACTAATAATTACCCCTAAATAGTATAATAAGTTTAAATAAATAGTTCTAGTCTAGTACTTCCTCCCTGAGGAGAGCAGAACAACCAGTCTTTTGTTCCCTTCTTTTATTCTCCACCAGTCAGGACACAGTCTCTTTTGTACCAGGATGCACAAGATTCCCCAAGATATCTATCAAAGCTTCTCCAGGAGTCTGATTTAGACAAATCAAAGAGGACAAATACATAATACAATATACATAAACAACATACATACCCTAACGGTGAACTGCTAAGTGAAGAATTTCCCTCTGCCAATAAAGATTCATACCTTCTCTGAAACGTATAGTCTTACAGAGTTGCCTAGTACAATGCTATCAGACTCAAACAGAAGTAGAGGTTACAAAAACTAAGGATCCCTATGGTAGCATCTTGACTTATAAAATCACATAATATCATAACGTTTTGTTATATTTTAATTTATTTTATTCACTATTTTCCAATTAAATTTTAATCTGGTTTGGCATACTGGGGAGCGTTATGTGCCCCATTTTTTACATCTTTGGCCTAGAACACTATAAGGTCAAGTGACTTGCCCAGAGTCATATAGCTAATATCAGAGGCAGGACAACACTATTTGGTTTTGAATTCAGCTCATTATCTTCTCTGTCACACTGTTTCTCACATGATTATTAGACTAGCAGTGAAATAAAAGACATGAAGTGGAGGCAGTAATGGTTTTCCAGTTACAGTCTGTCATAAGAGTCCAGGTGGATTGTAATTGGGAGCCTTTATTGGGGTGGCAGAAGTGAGGATGCCGAGATGTGGACCAGTGTCAGAGATATAGTAGAAATAGAATTGCCATCACATGGAGACTGATTAGACAGAAGATGTGAGGGTAAAGGAAGATTCAAAGATCACATTAGCTTTTGAGGCAGATGAATTTGTGTAGAAGTTAGTTCCACATGAAGTCAGAAGAACTGTATCATCTACAGCTTCTAACAATCAGTCCATTACCAGTGTGATTTTTAGTAAAGTCTGCATGGGGGGTAGGAGTACAGTTTGTAGCTAGAGCTTTTCTCTATGCCATGCTGTGCTAGCTCTATGATTGAGATATGACTAGAATTTATCATATTCAATGCAATTTAAATATTCTGTTAACTGTTTTATATATAATAGTGTCATATGTAATTATAGTGATTGTATTAAACATTGTACTTAAATACTAAGTGCTAAGCTTGGATATTCTTAAACAGCATTAGTACAAAATAATTGATTCAAGAGTCCTTATAGACTCAGTAACTCATGTGCCTAGGTCGAATCATTGAAGAAAACGGGCATTTTTAGACTGGAAAAGAGCAATATTTTCATAAAAGGTCATGAGATGAAATTGTTGATCACCCTGTCCTTGCGGTTACTCTCTTTGCTCATGATTTTCATGAATCATCTCTCCTGGTACACCTCCTACCGGTATGATTTGCCATTGCTATTTCTCAATCTGTTTTGCTGGTTTTTCCTCCAGAGTATGCCCACTAAACATAGGTGGACCCACAAATGTACTGGTAAATGGTTTAATCACTGGGCTCTCTGGGAGGAAAAATGTATACAAGATATACTTTTAAGTTTAATCTGAATTATTAGCATTTTCTCTATCACTTTCTTAAGACTAGGAAATTAATAAAGCAACATATCAAGCCCTGATTTGTAGGGGTTTGCAGTTTCTGAGGTATAGATGTTCACACTGAAAATTTAACAATACGCCTTGTAACAGCTGGCTCCAGTACACACCAGTTTATACCTATGGCCAACTATATGTTCAGTTTCTCCCACAATTCCACCATCATAGTAGGAGTTTATTAAGGGTCCTCATTGGATTGAATCAAATTTGAATTAGATGCCAGATGTCTCTACATAATTCAAGGCATGAATATCAACCTCATTTGTATTTCAGAATTTACTTTTGTTTCCTGCTTATCTTTTTCATATTTCTTACTTGGCAGAGAATGTTTATGAAGGGAAGCATGAAGTTATTGAATAGATTCAGATTTTGACAAACATTCTGTAAGCTTGTGATTATCTGTTGTTACTGAACTATAGGTAGCTATTAATTTTATCCATTCTTGGTTATTTGTTGAGATTTTCACCATAGAGTTTACCTATTCACTTCTTAACTATTTTAACATCTAGCTTCTTATTATAGAAGTGTGATAGTATAGGCCAAATTTAGAAAACAATCTCAATAATCAATAGGTTGTTATAATGAAATATAGTCACTTCATCTATTCAATGAGCTTTTGCTTTTGGTTAATTCTTTTGCTATGATTATTCTGTATACTTAATTGTTTAAATAACTTAAATCAATTTGCTACAATAAGTGAATATAGTTTTGTTCTTTGATAAAAAAGAGAATTAGGCATGCAAAAAAAGAAACAAAGGTTCTGTTACATATCATTGAATACATAATCAATTTTTAAAAACCTATAGGCTCTCTATGTAAACATTCTTATTTAGTTTAGGCTTGCAAAAAAAATTAGATGATAATATGAATCTTGGAAGAATCACAATCACAGATGACCCAAAGGGCAATGGAAAGAAAGATTAAATATGAACAAGTTATGGAATGTTACCAATTATTTCTTCCATATAAGAAGCAGAATAAAATGCATTATCAAAGAAAGACATGAAAGACCAGAAAATGAGGCAGGCCAAGACTGTAACGAGTGGGAAACTAGAGTCAGACATCATTTTGCTACCCTAGAATCTCTGAAATATTATATCAGCCACAAGTTCCCCAGTGTCTTGGCTGTATTGTTTTTGGAAGATTTATGGAAAGACATGATAGCGTAGTAGAAAGAACAATGTCTCTAAAAACAGAAGATCAAAGATTTTAAATTGCACCTTGGATTCAAATCCTCGCTCTTCTATATATTATTTAGGTGACCTTAGGCCAGGCACTTAACCTCTTCAGATTTCAATGTTCTTATCTGTAAAAATGGATTCTAAGTCTAAAACATGTACAGATCATGCAGGATGAGTAGGTGTCAGGTTACAATCTATGCTGGGGAGTGAGTTCCTCTCCTGCAAAACTTGTGAATCCAGTTAAATGTTTAAATGAGATACTCTGCATCCACTCTCAGATTTTTTTTTTTGTTGTTGTTTTTGATTAGGTAAAAGAGGCCATTCTTTGACTCATTTCTTACCTAGCCTTAATCACTGAATGGGTGTTGCCTTAGTCAAAGTGAGAACTCAGAAAGAACTTAGCTTAAAAAAGCCAACATCTTCCGGTGTATCTTTGGCCATCTCCAGTCTTCCTGATCTGTACCTTGCCACTGGACCCTGATGGCTCCAGAGGAGAATGTGAGGCTGGTAACTTTGCATAGCCCTACCTCAATTAAATGCAATTCACTTGCAAGTCATGGCATCACCTTCTGCATATCAGCGTCCTCTTTGAGTAAAAATGACAAACAACAACAACAATAGTACCCACAGAGATTGCCAAATGTCAGAATGTTCTAGGATGAATTATTTAATAATTCTTAACACATCATGTTTTCTTAATGTGTTATACGTTGTTTTCATCAGATATTCCCCCTGAACGGCCAAGCAAACCCCTTTAGAAACTACATTTCTGAGAGAACAGTTTGACTATAGATTAACAGAAAAAAAGTGATGTTTCCTTTAGTCTAGGTGGTATGGTACTTTTACTAGAATTTTTCTCTTCTTCACATTGTCTGTTTTTACATCATACAATCATCATGCATAATGTTCTTGTACCTCAGTTTTTGACTCTTCATCACTCAGTCAAGATTTACCAGGTTTTGCTGAATTATTATTCTATTTACTTCATTCTTTATGGGTATAGACAAATATCATTATATCAATATACTATATATTTAAAACATTTCATTGAGTGAATATTTTGTTTCTTTTTTATCATTACATATTCTCTCTCTCTCTCTCTCTCTCTTTCTGTCTCTCTCTCTCTCTCTCTTTCTTAACATCTCTTTCTTAACATCAATACCCTCCTTGGGATATAGTCATGCTAATGCGATCTCTGGGTCAAAGGGTATGAAAAAATGAGTGCTTTCTCTTATGTAATTCCAAATAGTTTTGAGGAATACCCCAACTATTTCACAGCTCCACTGTCACTGAATGAGTGAGTCTCACTGTTTCTCTGATAGTAGACTTCATCAACTCTTAACATATTGCTAATTTGATGAATATGAAATTATATGCCAGGGCTCTACTAATTTGAATTACTCTGATTAATAGTGACTCTGAACATTGCTGTTCAGACTTCAGGTTGCTGTTGATAGTTAGTTTTTTGTCATTTTACTTTTTCATTGCCTTTTGACATCTTGTTTATAGGGAGCAGTTATTAAATTTATTCATGTTAATTCATTTCACGTTAAGAGCGAAAGTAATAACAGTTCTCAGAGTAGCCAGGCAAAGAATTAAGTAGCATAAAAGAGTCTCTTTACTTATTAATTCAAGAGGTTTGGATTTGGTGGTATTATTTAGAATCAATTGGTTTAGCCTTGTTAAGTTGTCTGTGAGACC
This sequence comes from Vombatus ursinus, assembly GCF_900497805.2. NCBI lineage: Eukaryota > Metazoa > Chordata > Mammalia > Diprotodontia > Vombatidae > Vombatus > Vombatus ursinus. Next base: position 19,108,495 of record NW_020954548.1, read on the forward strand.
ATTTTTTTTTCTCATGATGAGAGAAAAGGTTTAGTTTTGGAAAACAAAAAAAAAAAAACAACACTCTGGATACGTGATCATTTCCTTACTGTTTGTGTTCAAAACCACTGGTTTCCAGAAGGTGGATTTAGCATGGAGACTCAATGGAGAAAAAAGCAGCTACTAACTTAAGCAATATAAAGGAGTCATCTAGTAGTGTTCCTTAAGGGCACATACTACAGAGAAGACGTTTAAAATGTATCCTTCACTGCTTAGTTGGTGGGCTTAATATGCAGCCATCAATAAAAGAAGTGGCAGAGAATTAAGATAATCAAATTCCTACAAAGAAGATGTACCAATATATAAGGTAAAAAGGATGACTTCAACTGCCATCTTAGTTAAAAGTATATATTAGCTCATTTTTCAAGCTAAGATTGCTCAAATTTCAGTCTATATATTAGAGATGGCAAGAAAAGTTGAACTAAAGGCAGAATAAGAGACTGAGATAGAGAAAGTGTTAATTAAAATCATAGGGCCTGAGGGGTTTTTGTTTGTTTCTTTTCCCTGAGATAGCTAATAGAGAGAAAGAATGGAAATTCCGGAAACGAGCCTTAAAGAATGCTCACTTTAAATGGAGAACCTTCAAAGGAGTCACAAATTCCTTCTGTATACACATTAAAGTTTATAGGTAGAAGCTCAGCAACGGGTAGGTAGTCAAAACAAAATGCAGATGGCCTAAAACAAGAAGAATCATTTAGAGATATTTAAAAGCAATTGATTTCAATCTTCAGATTTCTTTTAACTTGGCAAAATGAAGACATTTGATTAGGTGATGTTTAATGTCCCTTTGACTTCTTAATCTTATAAGCCTATGAGATTTCTTATATTTTAGTAGATCCATGATTTCATCAATGTGGATATTCTCTCTGTCACTGAAGTTCATAACTCATCCCTGCCTTCTCATCTGAATGCCATAACAGAGCACTGGACATGGAGTCAGAAAGATCTAAATTTGAATATTGCCTCAGACATTTGCTATCAAGGTGATCCTGGGCATTTTTTCAGCTTCAGTTTTTTCATTTGTAAAATGGAGGTAATCATAGCACTTATGTCACAGGGATGTAGATTAAATGTGCAAAATATTTTCCAAAATTTTAAAGCATTATATAAAGACAGCTCTTATAATTTTTCTCCTCCACTGTAATATATATGTATGGTCTTCCATAGATCTTCCATAGAGGAGTCACACAATATACTAGAGATCTCTCTCTAGGAGTTCTTTTTTTCTTTTTCTTTCTTTTTTTTCTTTTTGATAGTCATCAGTGAGTTCAAAGGCTATCTATTACCCCTGACCATTGCAACTTTTTTTTTTGGCTAGGCAATGGGGTTAAGTGACTTGCCCAGGGTCACAGAGCTAGTGAGTGTTTTGTGTCTGAGGCTGTATTTGAACTCAGGTCCTCCTGAATCCAGGGCCAGTGCTCTATCCACTGCACACCATTGCAACTTTATCTGAGCTCTTTATCTGACCACATATTCCTTAGCAATATATCTTGTGTCAAATAGAAATGTGAACATTAAATTGTACATAAGGATCCCTGCAAGATGCATATTGTTGATTGCGAGGGGGCGGAGCCAAAATGGCAGAGGAAGAGCAGTGACTGTCTTGAGCTCTCTCCCAAACCCCTCCAAATACCTATAAAAATGGCTCTAAACAAATTCTAAAGCAGAAGAACCCACAAAAAGACAGAGTGAAACAAATTTCCAGTCAAAGACAGCCTGGATGGTTGATCACAAAGGTATATAGTGCTGGGCGGGGAGAGGAGGGCAGTTTGGTGTAGGCACACAGGCCACAGCAACCCTGGAGCAGGCCTCAGAGGACTGAATTGTAGGCATCTGTGGCAGTTTCCAGACTTCTCAACCCATGAACACCAAAGACAACTTGGAAGGTCAGTGGGAAAAGTCTGCAACTGCAGTGAGATAGGAGCTAGGTCTCAATCTCAAGTCTTGGGTGAAGCCTGGGGCAGCAGCTGTTTCCTGAGCTTTGGCCCACAGACTGAGGGGGAATCAAGTGGCTGATCAGAGGGGGATTGCAGGGATCTCTTTGCCAGTACTGAGGCAAGAATCTCTTGCTTTACTGGTGCTTGGATCTGGCCAGTTCTGAGGGGCGGTCCTGGGGCAAGGAGGAACGCTGGTGGGGTGGAGCTTGTTGTGGCGGTGGAGAGAAAACATCTTGCCCCTTATCATAGCACCTTGGAAGAATTGAAAATTTTCAGATCCCTAGAAGTACCTCTGAAAACAGCTGTACAAACCCCCAAAGCTTGGGACAGTACACTCTTCACATTGGAAGCAGACTTTTACCTTAACAAAGAGTTTAAAACTCAAGTAATTGGCTGGGATCATGAGTAAGCAGCGCAAAAAGAATCAGACTATATTATCTTACTTTGGTGACAAAGAAGATCAAAACATACAACCAGAAGAAGACAACAAAGTCAAAGCTCCTACATCCAAAGCCTCCAAGAAAAATATGAATCAGTACCAGGCCTTGGAAGAGCTCAAAAGGGATTTTGAGAAGCAAGTAAGAGCAGTAGAGGAAAAAACTGGAAAGAGAAATGAGAGTGATGTAAGAAAATCATGAAAAACAAGTCAACAGCTTGCTAAAGGAGAACCAAAAAAAGACTGAAAATACTGGATTATTACTGGAAGAAAATAACACCTTAAAAAATAGCCTAACCCAAATGGCGAAAGAGGCCCAAAAAGCCAATGAGGAGAAGAATGCCCTAAAAAAGCAAAATTGGCCAAATGGAGAAGTAAGTGCAAAAGCTTACTGAAGAAAACACTTCCTTAAAAATTGGAATAGAGCAATTGGAAGCTAGTGACTTTATGAGAAATCAAGATATTGTAAAACAAATCCAAAAGAATGAAAAATTAGAAAACAATGTGAAATATCTCATTGGAAAAACAACTGACCTGGAAAATAGATCCAGGAGAGAGAATTTTAAAATTATTGAACTATCTGAAAGCCATGATCAAAAAAAGAGCTTAGACATCATCTTTCAAGAAATTATCCAGGAAAACTCTCCTGATATTTTAGAACCAGAGGGCAAAATAGAAATGGGAAGAATCCACCGCTCTCCTCCTGAAAGAGATCCCCAAAGGAAAACTTCTAGGAATATTGTAGCCAAATTCCAGAGTTCCCAGGTCAAGGAGAAAATATTACAAGCAGCCAGAAAGAAACAATTCAAGTATTGTGGAAACACAATCAGGATAACACAAGATTTAGCAGCTTCTACATTAAGGGACTGCAGGGCATGGAATATAATATTCTGGAGAGCAAAGGAGATAGGATTACAACCAAGAATCACCTACCCAGCAAAACTGAGTATAATCCTGCAGGGGAAAAAATGGTCATTCAGTGATATAGAGGACTTTCAAGCATTCTTGATGAAAAGACCAGAGCTGAATAAAAAATTTGATTTTCAAATACAAGACTCAAGTGGAACATGAAGGGGTAAACAGAAAAGAGAAAATCATAAGAGACTTATTAAGGTTGAACTGTTTACATTCCTGAATGGAAAGATGATATTTGTAACTCATGAGACTTTTGTCAGTATTAGGGTAGTTGGAGGGGAAAAATTATATGTACATATATATAGACATAGATAGATAGATAAATAGATAGATAGATAGATAGATAGATAGATAGATAGATAGATAGATAGATAGA
>NW_020954548.1:19112207-19178295 GCF_900497805.2 Vombatus ursinus
AGATAGATAGATAGATAGATAGATAGATAGATAGATAGATAGATAGAGGGCACAGGGTCAGTTGGAAATGAAGGGGTCATATCTGGAGAATAAAATTAAGGGGTGAGAGAGGATTATACTAGGAGAAGTAGAATGGAGTAAATTATCTCACAAAAAAAAAAACAGAAAAACAGGCTCTTACAGTGGAGGGGAACTGGGGGAAGGTGAGAGGGAATGAGTGAATCTTATTCTCATAGGATTTGACTTAAGGAGAGAATAACATGCACACTCAATTGGGTATGGAAATCTGTCTTACCCTACAGGCAAATAAGGGGGGAAGGGGACAAAAGAGTAGAGGAATGATAGAGAGGAGGGCAGTTGGGGAAAGGGGGTAATCGGAAGCAAATACTTCTGAAGAGGGACAGGGTGAATAGAAAGAATAGAATAAATGGGGGGGTAGGATAGGATTAAGGAAAATAGAATTAGTTTTTCACAGCATGTCTACTATGGAAGTGTTTTGCATAACTGCACCTATATAACCTATATTTAGTTGCTTGCCTTATCAATGTGGGTGGGTGGGGAGGGAGGAAGGGAGAAAATTTGGAACCCAAAGTTTTAAAAACACATGTTTAAAAAAATGTTTTCACATGCAACTGGGAAATAAGAAATACAGGAAATGGGGTACAGAAATCCATCCTGCCCTACAGGAAAACTGAAGGGGAAGGGGATAAGAGAAGGGGGGAAGAGATAGAAGGGAAGGCAGACTAGGGGAATGGGTATTCAGAATGCATGCCATCTTGTGGTGGGGGGACGGGAGAGATGGGGTGAAAATTTGGAACTCAAAATCTTGTGGAAATAAATGTTGAAAGCAAAAAAATAAATAAAAATTACCAATTAAAAAAAAAGACATTCATTGCCACACTACATGTGTGCCTTTACTATTGCATTCCTTATGTAACTGCATTAGTAGGTGTATCAACTCTTTTCATTAATAATGCATGTATTTGTGGAACAGCATGACATAGGCTTATGGAAGAAATATTATATTGCTACTTTTTTGACCATGCTATTGCTTCTGCTTTGGACTGTGTTCTCTGGGTGACTAATCAAAAATTAAAAAAAAAATAAAAATAAAAATAAAACAATTGATTGGTGAGGTCTCATCAAAAAAAAGAGATGCATATGGTCTTAGAAAACCACACATATTTCTATTTCTAGTAATATACCCACACATTCAAATCAAAGAGGAGCTACCTTTTAATCTTGTTCAGGCCACCCTGGGGAGGGTTATGCTACACATTGTGGACTATGTTTTTGACACCTCTGTTTTTATTCATCTAAAATTTTAAATCCAAAAAGATTATGTAGAAGAAAAGCTAAGGATTTGTGCTAGAAGATCAATCTGAGGTCACTGAAATATATATAGCTTCCCAAATGCAATTCAGTCTGATTTGTGATGCATAAGATTTTTATCTTCATTTGCAATATGGGAATGGTGATTATCATTTGGGGCAGTGCTCCTCCTTGCTATGGGACTGAGACCCAAAACTGCGACCCAGATCCAAATACGGGCAATGCAACAGAGTCCTACTCCTGGTGCCAACAAAGGCACCCCTGTAATTGCCTTCTGATCAGTTGTTGGGTTCCCTTACTCTCTGTGGGCTTAGAGGTCTGGAAATTCCTACTGCCACCACTGATTCAGTCACCTCCAAGGTCTGCTCCTGGTTTTTCGAGGCCTGATTTGCACTGGCGCAACCTATGTTGGACTGTTCTGCACTCTCACCCCGGTGCAACAGACCTTTCTGGCTGACCTTCTAAGTAGTCTTGGACTGGAAAATTGTTTCGCTCCATCCTTTTGTGGGTTCTGCCACTCTAGAATTTGTTTTGAGGCATTATTTAAAGGTTTTTGGAGTGGTTTTGGGGAGAACTCAAGTAAGTTCCTGTCTTTTCCATCGTCTTGGCCTCAGCCTATTCAGAATTGTCAACTGAGGAATGGTTGATAAAAATCAGAGGCAATGCCTAAGAAGGATGAATCTGCTCAGCTTTGAACTCTGAGATGATGCTTCTTCATCATGGCCATTTTCTGCCACCATGATGTTCATTGTTCATTCTTCCCCCTCCCCTGAACAATCACACCCATCCACCTTTCCACTTTTTGTTCTAAGAACTATAATCCAAACAACACTATCATTGCCTCTAGGAAAGGTTGCGTTAGTGCATTTTCCTATAGTTCCATGTCAATTTCTGTGACTTTTTGAGACAAAAATACTCTTCCAAACCATCATTACGCTATGTGTATCTCTTCTGGTTCTTACTTGTTTGAAAATAAAGTCTCACCTTTAGAGAAAAGAACCTTGTTCTATCTGACTCTTTTCATTCTTTAATTTTATGATTTTTCCCTTAATTTGAACTTTTTTTGCCCTAAGCCTTAGATAAACCAGAGAAAATTTTTTTGGATTAGATTCACATGTCCCTAAGTGAAGACTTTGGGAAGTCCTTTTTTTTAAATTTTTTTAATTTTTAAAAAATTTTCCTTAGGCAATTGGGGTTAAGTGACTTGCCCAGGGTCACACAGCTAGTAAGTGACAAATGTTTGCTCTGAGGCCGGATTTGAACTCAGGTCCTCCTGACTTCAGGGCCAGTGCCCTATCCACAGCGCCACCTAGCTGCCCCTTTGGAAAGTCCTTTTTTATACTGGAAAGATGGTGTTTCCTATAGGTCAGATCATCCTAGAGATTGCATGTAGATAACTAACCCCTATTTTTTAAGTACCTTGAAGGATTTTTATTTAACATATATCAAGTCTTACAAATGGGTTGCTGGATGTTGTAGGTATGTTGGTGGATTTATAGTTTTCTCTGTTTTCTCTTGCAACTTTCAATTTTGAATGGAACCAAGATTGTGGAGTAGAGGAAGCACTCAGCTCAGCTCTCCCAACATTTCTTTCCACACAACTTCAAAATAATGCCTCAAAGCAAATTCTGGAGTAGAAGAGAGAGGGGGAAAAAAAGTCAGGTAGAGATATTCTTCCAGCCCAAAACAGATTAAGAGATAGGAAAAAGAGACTTGGGACATGGGGGTAGAGCCTGACCCAGAGCTTATGTGGATGTAACATCAGGGATGGGACTAGGTGGTGTCAACAGAAGCAGGAACAGCTTCAAGAGCTCTCAAAACAGAGACAGTAAGAGGCCCTGGTAACTGGTCAGAAAGAGATTAGAGGGGACCCTGTGATAATGCTGAATGCAGTACCAGATGCTATTTGGCAACTCCATTGCTTATATACAGTTCTGTGTCACAGTTCAAGGGGAGGGAAGAGCATTTTCAGGCAAGAGGGATAAGAGGCCCTAAGGAACAGTGTTGCTTTTAGACACAATGAATCAAGAACTATGAAGAAAAATATTAATTGCAATCCCTAGGGATCAGGGGCCCTTCCTGTGCAAGGACCAGAGTGAAGACCAGAACAGTGACCACACCTCTTCCCAGATCACAACACCATAAATACACCAAAAACTTTCAAATTCCCAGAACTAGCTCTTAAAACAGCACTGTGAAAAAGTTGGAGCTTGGGAAAGGCCCCATTTCACCCCCTCCATAGCTGGAACAGAGCCCAACTTTAACGTAAAATTCAAGGTCAAAAAATAAACTGGGAAAATGAGCAAACAACAAAAAAGAACTTGACCATAAACAATATCAAAATAGCTACAAGCAAAGCCTCAAAGAAAAAAAAAATGAATTGGACACAAGCCCAACAAGAATACCTAGAATAACTAAAAATGATTTTCAAAATCAAATAAAAGTGGTAGAGGAGAAATTAAGTAAAGAAATGTGAGCAAGGAAAGAAAATTATAAAAGACAATTAACACCTTGGTAGAAGAAGAACAAAAAAATTAAGAAAAGTATACCATAAAAAGCAGAATTGGCCAAATGGGTTAAAAACAAAACAAAAAGATGTACAAAAACTCACTGAAAAAAAAAAAAACAATTCCTCAAAAATTAGTATTAGGCAGATGGAAGTTAATGATTCCATGTGACATCAAGAAACAATAAAGCAAATTCAAAAGAAGGGGGGAAATAGAAGAAAATGTAAAATGTCTCTTTGGAAAAAAGAAAAAAACAATTGACCTGGAAAATAAATCAAGGAGAGATAATTTAAGAATTATAGGACTACCTGAAACACATGTTCATTCTTCCCCCTCTCCCGAACATTCACACCCATTCCCCTTTGCACTTTTTGTTCTAAGAACTATAATCCAAACAAGGAAACTGCCACAATATCTAGAATTGGAGGGCAAATAGAGATTGAAAGAACATACAAATCACCACATAACAGAAATCCCAAAATGAAAACTACCAGGAATATTATAGCCAAATTTCAGAGGTCCCAGGGCAAAGAGAATATATTTTGAGCCACAAGAAAAACATCATTCAAATATTGTGGAGCCACAGTAAGGATTACACAAGTTTTAGCAGCTACCATGTTAAAACAACAAGGGACTTAGAATATGATCTTACATAAAGCAAAAGAGCTAGGATTACAACCAAAAATAACTAACTTGACAGAACTAATTATAATCCTTCAGAGGGAAAAATGGATATTTAATGAAATAGAGGACTTTTAAACACTCCTGATGAATAGAGCAGAGCTGAATAGAAAATTTAACAAATGCAAGACTCTAAAGAAACACAAAAAGGTAAACACGAAAGAGAAATCAAAAAGAACTCTAATTTAGGATGCTTACATTCCTTTACGTAAAAATGATACATGTAACTTGTAAGAACTTTATCATTATTAAGGCAATTGGAAGTATTCTATGTAGACTGAAGTCTATTATGTAGACCATGTGGACTTGATTATGTTGGGATGATGCAAAAAAAAAATTGGCAAGAAAGAAGGATGCACTGGCAGGAGAAAGGGAGAAGAAGAATGAAGAAAATTATCTCGAATAAAAGAGGCATATAAGAAAGTTTTTCAGTGGAGGGCAATATGGCAGGGAGAGTGGGTAATGTTTGAATCTCATTCTCATCTAAATTGTTTCAAAGAGGGATATACACATACATACTCAATTTGATATAGAAATTTATCTTACTCAATAGGGAAATAGGGAAGAAGGAGATAAGAAAAAGGTGGATGATAAAAGGAAGGGGAAATAATGAATTTAATGTTTAGAGGGAAACAGACTTTAAGGGAAAAGGGAGAATGTGTGTGTGGGGGGGGGGGGAAAGGGAGAGAGAGAGAGACAGAGAGAGAGAGAAAGAGAGCCAGACAGACAGACAAAAACACACAGAGAGACAGAAGGAAAAGAGGAGAAAATAAGATGGAGGGAAGTGCCCAGCTAGTCATCATAACTGTCAGTGTAAATGGGATAAACTTCTCCATAAAATGGAAGCAGATAACAGAATGAATTTAAAATCATAATTCAACAATATATTGTTTACAAGAAACAAACTTGAAACAGAGACACACACAGAGAGTTGAGAAACTGGACCCAAATCTATAATGCTTTAGTTGAAGAAAAAAAAAAGACAGGAGTAGTAATCATGATTCCAGACAAAGTAAAAAAAAAAAAAATAGACCTAATTGAAAGAAATAAGTAGAGAAATTATAATCTTGCTAAAAGGCACCATAGACAATGGTTCTAGGATATGAAGTGAGTTTTCCTTAATAATTTCTTGAAATATAATGTCTAGTCCTTCCCCCCTCCCCCATTTTCTTTATTGTGGCTTTCAGGTAATCCAATAATTCTTAAATTATCTCTTATTGATCTATTTTCCAGTTCAGTTTTTTTCACTTAGATATTTTACAGTTTCTTCTATTTCTTTTTCATTCTTTTCACTTTGTTTTATTATTTCCTAATGTTTCATGGAATCTTTAGCTTCCATTTGCCCAGTTATAATTTTTAAGGAATTATTTTCTTCAGTGAGGTTTTGTACCTCTTTTTCCATTTAGCCAATTATGCTTTTAAAGAATTATTTTCTTTAGTGAATTTTTGTACCTCCTTTTCTATTTACACAATTATGCTTTTTAAGGTGTTCTTTTCTTCAGTGAATTTTGTTCTACCTCCTTTTCTTGTTTGACAATTTTGCTTTTTAAGGAATTCTATCCTTCAGTGAATTTTTATGCCTTTTTTTTGACATTTGGCCATTTCTGTTTTTTACATATTATTTCCTTCAATATATTTTTGTGCCTCTTTTGATCAAGCTGTTAATTCTCTTTTCATATTTTTTTTGCATAATTGCCTTTTCCAAATTTTTCCTTTACCACTCATGTTTTTATTTAACTCTTCCAGGATGTTTTTTAGGGGACTTGTGTCCAATTTTCATTTTTCTTTGAGACTTTGCTTGTAAGTGTGTTCATGTTGTTGTCTTCTAAGTTTGTCACCATGGTATTTTATTGTTAGGTTCTTTTGTTGTTGCTGTTTGATCATTTTCTTTTCCTTGACCTTTTACTATTTCTTGACCTTTAACTTTATGCTAAAGGTAGACTCTGTTTCTGGGTTGGGGCTTGTGCCAAGCTTAAGACTTTTTAACTCTGCTGTTTTCAGAGCTAGTTCTGGGTGTCTGTAAGTTTTCAGAGTTTCCAAGGTGGTATGATCTAGGGAGAAGTGTGTTCACTCCTCTCCTCGTCTGTGCTTTGATCTTTATCTAGGAAGGGATCCTGATCTCCTCCAGCCACAAATTCTAGTACTTCTTTGCCTGGGAAGTATGACTAGAGGCTCTGCTCCCCTATGACTCTAAGCACTAGTGTTCATCTCTGCCCTGGAACTGTGACCCAGAACTGCATATAGGCAATGAAAGAGGGGTCCTGTGCCCAATGTCATCTTATGGTCCCCTGTATTATAATTTTGACCAGTTGTCCAACCTCCTTATTGTCTCTCAGCTGAAAGCTCCTGAAGCCTCTGCTATTGCTGTTATAGTAACCTCCATAGCCTAATGCCAGTGCTCTTGCCATGTGCACTATTGGCTGGACCCCACCCCAGTGTCATAGATCTCTCATTCTGCCTCTTAAGTTGTCCTGGGTTGGAAAAATATCTTACCTACACCTTTTATTGGCTCTGTTGGTCCGCAATTAGACTCACCATGTTGGTTTAAAGTTGTTTGCAGGGGAATGTTGGTAGAATTTGTCTAGGTGGCTGCTTCTGCTCTGCCATCTTGTCTCTGACCTGAAATTCAAAATTAAAAAAAAGTTATATATTTCATATGTAACAAATTAAATAAAAAATATGTTAAAAATGCAGTTTTGGCACAGTGCCAATTTCCCAATATATTGGTTGTCACTATGTATACATTGACCTTTCATTTAGATTCCTTATTTTCAGATCAATCAGATACTTCTTTTCATCAGACAGCATGCATTTTGAGTCTTACTGTACAGTTAATAAAGATGGTTACTTTATGTTCCTTTAAAAATAAAACTATGTGGAAAAATTGGGACACCAATGCACTTCTGGGGGAGTTATGAACTGATCCAACCATTCTGGAGATCCAATCAAATTCTGGAATTTGGAACTATGCCCAGAGGGCTATATAACTGTGCATATTCTTTCCCCCAGCAATATCTCTACTAGTCTGTATCTCAAATAGATTAAAGAATAAGGAAAGTGACTTATACAAAAATATTTATAGTGGCTCTGTTTGTGGTGGCAAAGAATTGAAAATTGAGAGAATGCGCACCAATTGGGGAGTGGCTGAACAAATTGTGACATGAATATAATGGAATATTATTGCTCTATAGGAAATGATGAGCAGGTGAATTTCAGAAAAATCTGGGAAGACTTACATGAATTAACTGATGCTGAGCGTGAAGTGAGCAGAAACAGGGGAACACTGTATATGGTAATAGCAATATTGTATAATGATCAGTTGTGACTGACAGTTATTCTTGGCTACAATGATCCAACACAATTCTGAAGGACACAGTTCTGACTTCCAAAAAAAAAACTGATAAAGTCTGAATGCAGATTGAAGCATACTTTTTTTCACTTTATTTTTCTTTTCTTTTTTTAGCCACATGGCTAAGATGGAAATATGGTTTGCATGATTTAGCATGTATAACTGATTTCTTGCCTTCACAATAGGTGGGGGGAGTAAGAAGGAAGGGAGAGAAGTTAGAACTCCAATTAAAAATGTTAAAAAAGTAAATAAATAACAAAAAATTTAAAATACAGTAAAACTTATAGAATCAACACTTGATATGAATGATTTTAAAAATTGTATACTGAGAGGGTATCACAATTATTTTAAAATATTGTTTTCTGAGGAGGGTGTAAATAAATTAGAAGATAGTTTGAAAAAGTGAATATTTAGCTACTGTTCCATTTTAACAAATAATAAAACTAGTACTAGCAACTAGATGGAAGGGTTATGAAAAATTAACTACTCAAGTTTATGAAATATATGCATACCTCAGAGATATTGTGGGTTTGGTTCCAGAGCATCAAATAAAATGAATATTGTAATAAAGTGAGTCACACAATTTTTATTTTTCAGTGCATATAAAAATTATGTTTATACTATACTGCAGTCTATTAAGTATGTAATAGTATTGTGTCTAAAAATACCCAATATATATACTTTAATTAAAAATACTTTATTTTTTAAAGATGCTAATTATCATCTGAGCCTTTAGCAAGTCATAATCTTTTTTGCTGGGGGAGGGCCTTGATAGATACTGACTGATCAGAGTGGTGGTAGATTTGCTTGACTCAGGCTTGCCACAAATCTTTAATTTGTAAAAAACAAAACAAAAGACAATATCTGTGAAGCATAATAAAGTGAAACTCAACAAAACAAAGTATGACCGTATATGAAGTCTATAATTAAAGTCATCCCTGGAGCCAATATAGAGTTTTATCTTAATTATTCCTAGGAAAACAATACAGAGCCAGTATTGGAACATCTGGGCATTTATAGCTGTTAAGACCAAGTATTAAAGCCCCAGGGACTCCTCTCTTCTGATTTTTTTGGTGTCACAAAAAAATAAGAATGAGAAAAACCATAGCATAGATGCCAGCTGCTGAACTACAGCCATAGTGCCAATAAAAGGGATTAAGCTAAAGCATCAGCAGGAAACAGATGAAGGGGAGGGCATAGTGCCCTGTGCTGAAGGCCAATTGTGTCACTGCTCATGGGTGCTGCTCCAAGCAATACTTTCATAAACTTCATTGGGCTAAAAGTGGTCATTTCCCCAAACACTGGGAAACTATCTGAAGAATTAGTTTATTGAAAGACTTCTACTTTTAATAAATGAATAGTTAGCCATTTACCATTGCCCAATGTTACCTTTGTGGAATAATTGGGGCTATATATTTTTCCTGCTCTTTCCAAGTTAGTTTTCTGGGTATGTATTTGATTTGGGAGTGGTAGGGGAAGAGCATAGATTTAGAGCTTGAAGGGCCTTAGAGCTTGAAGGGCCTTAGAGTGGAACCCCTATATTTTAAAAATGAGGAAAATGAGGCTGAGAAAGGTTAAGTCATTTGAGGCAGCATTTGAACTCTTCCTGACTCCAATTCTAGGACTCTAACCACTACACTCTTCAGCTTCCTCTAGATAGATATTCATGAAAGTTTTTTTTTTGTTTGTTTATTTATTTTATTTTGTTTTGCTTTTTAGTGGAGGGGTTGGCAAGGTGTGTGGTGGTAGCATTTTGAAATAAGGGAACAAAATTAACTGAATCCCTTCTTTATAGAATTTCTGTTATGAAAGTTTATTTAAAAAGAAAAAAAAATCACCCAAGCCGGATTCTAAAAAATATAATGGCCATTGGGGAGTGGCAAGAGAGATGTTGTTCAGTAGAGTGACCTGCAGCCTTTTTGAATCTTCTCTTGGACTGGTCTGTTCAGATGCACAGAGAGAAGAGTTTACTCTATGGAAATTGTGTACAGTTAATATTTCTCTATGCAGGAACACTTTGCTGGGGTGGATGTGGGATGTAATTCTTAATTCTGTTTTAATGGGGTCTTTGCATTTGCTCTCTAATAGGGACTTAATTCTTTACCTTACAAGTTTTAGCACTTGAAATGTTTCTTTTACAATGCTTAAAATGGATTTCTAATGACATTGATGAGTAGTCTTCCATTACAATGGAGCCAGTGGGGAGCCTCAGAGAAGCCCACAGATCAAAATGTGTTTTTTTAAAAAAAGACACTCTATGCAAAGTTTTCATCATACTATCACTTAAAAAAAGTGATCTCAGTATAGGAGAGTATTTCAGTTAAATGATTGACATGGGAAGTGTTCCTTTTTAATTGGCACTGGGTGATTTATCAGTCTCTGATGTTGTGAATACTCCATTAGGCCCTGCATAAGTGATTGGTGAGATACTATACAATTGGAGATTTCTATGGATGAGAGTTCATACCATCTTCACATCAAATTAATGAATTAGACCAAATAGCATCCTCCTCATCTGAGCAGGAACACATCAATCATGGAACAAAAGATCCCCCAGTGCCATCACATTGTCATGTTTTCCCAGTTTTTAGCCTGTGTAAGAATAAAGGGATTTCAGAATCTAAACTGAGAAGAGGACCAGACATTCTCGCCCCATCTAAAATAATTGCCTGGACCGTCTCAGCTCATTACTTTCAATATAACTAGAGCCATCTGTGCCAGTCTACATGGGTATAATCATACTTTAGGCAAACACAGGACCATTTCACATCTTGTTCTTAGAATAGATGAGCAGCCTCTTGGTATTGAGGTTCGAAAAAACTATATTAAGTCTTCCTTGGTGTTATTGCTTTGCCTCTCATATGGAATATATTATATTTCTTTCAAAAATTTGGTCAATCAAATCTAAAGAAGGTGATAACCATCTGTAGTCTGCAAATAGCACCCAACTATTGACACAACCAGCTCAATCTTGTCCTCAGACTTCCAAGAATGTACCAGAGACTATATTACCTACTCCCCAAACCTCTTTCCCTGGACATAAGAAAAAAAGTGTGAAGGTTCTAGTGATTGAGCAGAGTGTGAATGGCCTGATTTTAAAATGATATATCAAATGTTTATTTGCAAGTTGTGGGGAAATACTCAACTAAAAAAGGTCTGTGGGTCAGAGTCCAAGTGTGTGTGTAAATTTAAAAAGAAAAAATATCAATTAATCCTGATACATTGTGATACATACGTCATTACCCTGGCATTTTGATCTGGCCCAGATGAATTCTTTTCAACTCCTACATGCCATCACATGTTTTACATTAGCAGTTTCAACTCACCATACCATCTGTCTTTATCAGCACCTAACTGCACAGATATATTGTTGATGTAAAAATGTTGGCAATCAACTTAACTTTCACTCTGCCTTATTCACCTATTAATAGTAATGAATGTCATATCAATGAACGGATTTCCTTTTGTTTTCATTTTAAAACAGATCATCTTTGTCTCAAAGACATTTTGGTAGCTATTCCACTAAACCCAGGTTAATATATATGGGAATAATCTAAATGACAAACTTGCCTAGAATTCCAAATGCACGTGTATTCCATGGCTTCACATTATTTTGAGGTATAACTCATTTACTACCAGAGCAAAAGAACTAAAACTACAAAGTAATAAAATAAAATAAAAATCCTGTTGACAACAATAGCACAAACTGGGACATTTCAAGGTTATTATTATTTTTGAGTGTATATTCCTTTTTTTTTTCTTTTTGTTTTACTGCCAGTAAGCTATTCTGTCAAGAATCAGAGTTTTAATGAAAAATAAACACCAGCAATGGAGGCTTGCCAGGAAAGTTGATGCAACAATCTCTTAAAATTGATGGGAGCTACTGCAGTTCTAGCTAAAGCAGTGTTTTTCTTTCTGACTTTTCATGTGGCATGTATAAAGTCACACGCCCAGAGAAGGAAAGTGTGTGAAGATAATAATTTTAAAGAAGCAGCTACAAATCAGCTGTGGACTATACCTATGATCTCATGAAGACATGGATTTTAATAAACTCTTGCTTCTTACAGACCAAAGCTGTGATGGATGCAAACATTATTTTGAAATCTAACTTTAGTCATTTCTTGGGAATTGGCTAGGTTCCCAAAATTTTACTTAGCACCATGGTAGACACAAGAAAAATCTAATCAGAATCAAGATCTTTTTCTCAACAAACTTGATTTAGACACATAGACTATAAGCTTCCAGTGAACAAGACTTATTCAAAGAAGTTTATAAAATACATATTTTTTTCAAATTTTGGTATTATTGGTAAATAATTGGTAAATTTGGTATTATTTATCAAGGATAATGTGATAGGCTTTCAACTTTTCCTTTTAGGTGATGTCCTAAGAAAGAGAAGAGTATCCACGGTGCCAGGGCAAAGTCCCCATCATCTCTGTCATCTATAACATGTTCTAAAATAATAATCAAATAATAATCAAACTGGGGCTTGAATCTTAGTTTTGTCATCCAGAATGTGACCTCGGGCAAGTCAATTCAGATCTTAGTTTCGTTATCTATAAAATGAGATAGTTGGACTCTAGCACATCTCTGAGGTCTATTTTAATTCCAAACCCTATGATTTACCTCTGGAGAGGAACAATGTCTTGTCACCATAGCTGTCAATTTTCTTGAAGACAATAACAATTCCATGGTAGTAGGAATTGGATAATAGTGGACGTGTATAAAGTGCTTGGAATTTGCAATGCACTTTACATATGCTATCTCATTTGATCAGTACAATATCCCTCCTACATAAGGGCTATTAGAGGATACAGAGGCTAATAGAGACAAAGTGATTTGCCTAGGTTCACACAGCTAGTATGTATGTGAAATAGGATTGAATGCAAAGTTTTCTGTAGTTTTAGCCTAGCAATCTATTCACTACAATGAGGCCTTTTTTGAAGTATAAAAATTCACAGACCACCCCTGTTCTTGAAAATTTCCCTGAATTTCATGTCTAAGGACCTGTGTTCAAATTCTGACCCTGATCTGACCAATGTGAAATTGGGCAAATATGGACAACAAAATCTCTAAGGTCCCTTCTAGATCCAAATTTGCAATCTGTAAACTCTTTTCTGGCTACCAAATCCGTTCGACTAAACTCATTAATTTTTTCTTCAAGCCTTCTAAACATATGTGGAGTTGGGCACCTGTCTATGCTATTCCTCTTAACAAACTTTTCATCTTTACTTATTTTGTGATTTTTCTTGGCATCCAGGATTATAGTTAAGAGTAAGACACAGATAAATAAAGCAGGTTTCTAATTAATGCTGAATAAGAAAAAGCAAAAACAAAAAAACAAAATAAAACAAAACAAAAAAACCCAAACTCTTTGGAAGAACAAGACTTTTTGGCCATACAGCATTCTCTGTCTCTCTCATATACATATATACATACATACGTGTGTATATATACATGTACATACACACACGTGTGCATATAAATGTGTGTGCATATGTGTGTGTGTGTGTATATACACTCTCCTTCACTTTTTCCTTAGCCTTTATCTGAAAACTAGTATCCTTGATCACCTATTGTTACATTTCACAGCTAAATACTTTCTTGTGGTAGTATCACACTCATTCTACTCCTTGGACTTTATTGTTGTTGATAAGGTGATTTTTATTTCTCCTTTAATTGTCAGGAAAGTTATTTGTAGTATATGTCCAGGTTCATGCATATAAGCTTTGTCTATCTGCCTCTCTCTTTCTCTGTCTCTACCTTTCTCTTTCTCTCTCCCTTCTCTCCTCTCCCTTCTCTATCCTCTCTCCTTTCACCTCTTCCCCTTTCCCCACTTTTTTATTTCTCCTCTCTTCTGTCTCTCCTCCCCTCTCTGTTCTCCTTCTCCTCTCCCCCTTTCTCCCTCTCTCCTCTTTCCCTTCTCCCATCTCCCCCACCTCTGTCTTTTTCTTGTTTATTTTTGTATCCCCAGCATTTAGCACAGCTGCTTGACAAGCATATTAATTTCTTAATAAATTCTCTTAACCTGCCTGCATTAGCCCAAAATGCTTCTCAATTTCAAGTCTCCTTCGAATTGCACTTAAGATAAAAAAATTTGAAGGTGTCATTTTGAAAGCATGAATACTCTTCCAAACCTTGCAACTATCTAGCCATATATTCCTGATGCTAGTGATTTCATTGGTTCCCTGACTGCACTCTCCATCACTTTTTCTTCTCTGTTACTTGCTCACCATTTTGGTGGGGGAGGTGTCATTTAAGTTGCCTCTCTGTTCCTCTCTGCCCATTCCTCTTCCATTCTACTGGGAGCCATATTAAGGTCAGAAGTAAGAGATCATTAACTGAACTCTGTCATTCTATATTCTCTCTTAAGACTACTAAGTGGCATAATGAATGGATTGTTGCTTTGATGTCAGAAAGGTCTGCATTCCAATCCTGGTTGAAAAATTTATCTGTTACGCTGAGCAAGTCACTTAACCTCTCAGCCCCAATTTGTTCTTCTACATAATGGGTAAAATAATTCTCCCTACTTTACAGGGAAATAATTATGAGGATTGAATGTGATAACATATGTAAAATGCTTTACAAAGCTTAAATCATTATGTAAATATTATTATATTATTATTATTATATTGTTTGGGTGTGATTGTTTTGAAGTAATGTTTTCTAAGCTGCATAAGATACCACTTTTGAATAAAGCCCACTTTCTTCAGATAGGTCATATTTTTCTTTCTTCCAACTTTTTAAGTACCATAGTCATTGGCATCATCTCAGTCTACTCTCTGTCTTTCCTGTTTTAGGTTCATGGTTTGCTTGCTAAGTTGGTAATAGTGAGGTGGTTCCAGAGTATAGCTTGTGATTTCTATTAGGTGGAAGATAAGGAATACATACACATATTTCAAGATAAAGTATTTTTTTCTATACAAAAATGGAGCATAAGGAGGATTAAACATTATTGGGATACTGAGCACCGCTGGAACTGAAGTTTAAAAAAAATAAACATAGAAATTCATTAGAACAGAACAATCTGAGGGAAGAAAATCTTGGCATGCAAATGCAAAGATATACATACATATGAAGCTTTTACAAGTATTTTGTGATACATTGAGATATTTGAAAAAGAAGAGTGAAATACTCAGGGGCTAGGGGAAGAGTGATGATAAATAACCTCTTGAATGAATTTCACAAGTGAGCTAGCTATATATATATATATATATATATATATATATATACACACATAATTTTCCTTTTGTGGGGAATTACAAAGCTACTACTAATAAAGTATCATCAAAATAATTCTACATGTTTTTAGAAACACCATATTCTCACTATCAGTGCCACCAGACCATCTATATACTTGTCATTTAAATACAGTGTATAGAATATTCTTGAAAGTACTGATACTAAGCCATTGAAAATATTATATCAAAAAAACACCAACTTAATTTTGCTTGTTTGTTGTTGTTTTTTTTGTGTTTTTTTTTGGTGAGGCAATCGGGGTTAAGTGACTTGCCCAAAGTCACACAGCTAATACTTGTCAAGTGTTTGGTCTGAGGCCGGATTTGAACTTAGGTCCTCCTGACTTCAGGGCTGGTGCTCTATCCACTGTGCCACCTAGCTGTCCCTCACCGACTTAATTTTGAAATAATATATGTTACATAGAGCACAGATGTCAAAGTCGCTGTTATAAAACTCCTACGTGCAGTACACCCAAACCAGATTATAATATAATTGGGAAGTATTTAATGGAATAAATAAAAAAATAAAAGAGAATATAGATAATGCCAATATGTGGTTTTCTAAATCTGACCTACAGGGATCTATTTCTATTTAAGTTTGACACCACTGATGTAGACGATTAGACATGAGCCAAGTCTTTGGCAAAATTACCTTTAATTAGGGCAACACATGTATCAACAAGTTAATAATTTATAGATTCTAAATAAAACTGGTGAACCATATGTTGAACCAGTGAAAAAGGCAGAGAAAAGCAGGGAGAGATAACCTGGTGCCCTGGGAGAGCAATAGGTTTGAAGACAAATGATTTACTCTAACTCTTACTACCTTTGTGCCTTTGAGTAAGTTATTTTACTTATGGGTACATGAAGCCATTGGATTAGTAGTCTAAATTCCCCTTCCAGCTCTAAGCTGATAGGCCTGTTAAATGATCTAGCATGTGACCACAGATTCTAGACTTTTAACTAATATATTTCTTTGTTCCCACAAATGATTTCTAAAAATGTTGAAAGGGGGAACTCTAATCAACCATATAATGATATCTACAATATTTTTGTGAATTATCCAGTTCTATTTCATTCTATCATGCTTCTATATGTGTAATTGTATGTGATTAACTCAGAAATGGAGTGTCTTTCGTGAACTTTGGAGTGTCACTTTGGTGTTGGGTCCAAAGATTCTGTTTCTTGTTGATGTTTATTGAGAACTATTATAATAATATACTTATACTATATCTCACTTCTTTTTCCCCAGTTTTGGGAAAAAATGAGATATTTGGGCACTTCATGATTGGCTGGATTATATGAATGAATGAATGATTAGATGAATGAATTTTATTCTTAGTGAAAAAATTATTAAGCTCTTGACTTTGTATGGTACCGTGCTAAGTGCTTGAAATACAAGTTACTAACAAAGGCCACCAGACCAAAAAAAAAAAAGATTCCTTGCCTTCAGAGAACTTATCCTTTAAAAGAGGAGGGTCACACATATAAGGCAATGTCAAACCAATGAGACTTTGCTCTAGGGGAATTGAAGGAAGATAAATGACCTTAGTGATAAACAAATGGTGAGATGGTTACTGTGAATGTCTGGAGGAGATATCAACCTAAAAGGCCAGCTTCAAGATAAGCATGGGGTAAATGAGCTAATTTGCATTCATTCCATCACTAATGGGTGGGGGCCTAGGTCAGGAGGTCTAAAACTGAATGGAATATTCTCATAGGACTGTAGGCACAGATTCTTTAGGACGGACAAATGAGTTTGATCCAGAGTATTCCAAGTTGCAAGCACTATGTTGGCAAGGGAAGCAGGGCCCGATGCTTCTTTTCAACTATAATTTGGATTTTGCTAATCTCTAAAACCAACTCAAGTCATTAAATATCTCATGTCCTTGATGCATAAACTTAATTCTCTCACTGGGTTCAAAGATCTAACTTATGTCTTGATAGCTGATTACTTATTCCCTTTCTTTTGTTCCTACATTGATCTATGGATATCCTAGATATATTATTCAATTCATCTTTCCCTTTTTAATTTGTGTGCTAGACATGTCAGATAGGAAGAGTACATTGCTATGCTACTCATAAGGGAAGTAATACCATTTGAAATATAATCTCCAATTTTAGTGGGTAATATCTGTAGGAATTCACATTAAACTACAAATATTACCAGAAGAGACAATTTATCAAATCATTATCCATCAACACATTAATGTGAACGCATCATCATGTAAGAACTTTCCCCTCACCTAGTCAGATGACTTTCTGGACCAAGAGAAGTAAGGTTGATGAAGGCATTGGGAATGAAAATAGACCAAATAGTGAGCTATGCTGAGTGTCTCCATGGGGGCCTTAGATAGCTCAAGAGTATAGGTGAGTGGGAATATGGTTGCTCAAAGGTTACTCCTTTTTTCTGAAAAGAGGGGATGAGGGAAGGAGTTCATTTGGAGGTGAGGGAGAAAAGGAGAGGGAGAAAGCACCAAGCCAAGTTTCTTCTACTTAACAATATTGTTTGAGGCTTATACCATGAAGGACAATCATTATATTTAGTGACAAGAAAAGATGCCATACAACAACAATAGCACAGACAAGTGCTTTTCACATTGTTCTGACTGTTATCATGGACAGAGAAAACAATGGTTTTGTAGAATCATTTATGTACTGTATTTTAACACAACAGAAAGACTTTACTTTAGTTTCTCCCCAGGACACAATTTTTTTTTTTAATAAAACACTTCCATGTAATAGGATATCATGCTTCATTTTATATCTATTTGCCATTAGTGCAGGCTCATGGGTCTAGAAGCCAAAGGAAATTGGACATTTGAATGAAATGAGAGCAATAAATTAAATTAAAATTATGATCCAAAACATTTATACTATATATCAAGTGGCTACTGATACTACTTCAAGAGGCATAATCATTTTGATAGGAATAAAAACTAATTGAAGCTTTGTAAGGATAGAGTAAATTGACATAGTTGGGTGGGGGTGGCTGTAGAAGAGGATGTATTTGTAAATGACTATAATAAATAGCTAAGGAATAAATGGGGATTGAGAAAAATACCAGACTAATGAATTAAAGACCCGTTTATATACCTATAATTAATTTAAATAATGTATTTAAATTGAGTTTTTTTGTTTTCAGTAATCAGCTCCTGCCATTAAACCCTAATGTGTTTGAATGTCCACTGCCATATTTTTATATCAGGACCCAGCGTTTGCCAATATTTTTTCATAATAGAAGCTGGTAAATCAGTGTAAAATTCTAAAATGATAATACCCATTCCCAGTAGAACAATAAATAGAACTTAGATTCACATATTTGCTAATTGTCTTTCCTGGCATAAATGACACCTTTGTTCTAGTAGAAAGAGAACTTTTGGAAGCCAAAAAACCTAGAATTTTACTCTGACAATGCCACTTACTGTGTGACTTGAGACCAGTCACTGCATCACTCTGTGCTTTTGTTCCCTCATGAGGCAAACAGGAGTATTAACCCTTGGACTACCTTATAACACCTCACAGGTATGTGAAAATAGTTTGTGATTATGTTTGTAAAGTATTGTATAAAAATTATTTGAATGCCTGTGGGATCTTTAGCCTTATAATTACTATGTCATCATGCATATAAACACAATGGTGTGTGAATTACTTCATAACTAGTATATGAATATACACAGAAACCACACCTTAAAGTCTCATAAATTTTCATGTTTATTATGTAAAGATAGAATTTATATGCACATAAATATAAACCTACAACATAGACTCATGGACTTAGGCAGTGACCATCCTGGTTGCTCTCCTCTTGCTCTCCACATTACCCATGTCCTGCTTAAACAACCTTGGCCAGCACTGAAATAAAGTACTCTAGACGAGTAAGGATAAAGGATGAGTACAATGGGACTATTGACTCTCTTTTTCTGGAAGCTATGACACTTTTAATGGGTCTAAGATCACATTGGCCATTTTTTTTTGTCCAACTACATCATACTTCTCTCTCACATTGTATTAGATGTACATTAAATTTTTCAATCTGTTTTCAGAATAACTGATATTTCTACATGCCTCCATCATTTCATACTCTATAAATTGATATTTTTGTACCCAAGTTCAAGTCTTTATATTCATTCCTAATAAACTGCATATACTTAGATTCAACCTAGTGGTCTAGGCTTTTTAGATTCTTTTGGATCCCGACTCTGTCATCTACTCTCTTAGCTGTTGTTGCTAGCCTTTGTGTTATCTGCAAATTTGCAGATACGTTTGTTTCTTTATCTGAGTCACAGGCAAAACCATTTAACAGACCAGTACCAAGAATAGTTCCCTGGGAGTATTCTCCTGAAGACATCTTATTCATAGTATGAAGCTAACCTTAATCAGGGTTTACATGAATGATGCCAATTATAGGAAAGGCCTGTTAGGAATAGCATTAAAGTAAAAAGAAACAAAATAAATGCTACCATTGAAGTTTCTGAGCCTTTAAGGAAAATACATATTCATGTCTGCACATGAACACAGACAGACACACACACACACTACTTCTTATTTGAAAATGTATGTGTTGAATTTACAAATTAAGGACCTCTTTTTTCAGTACCAAATGATCCCTTTCTAGCCTAAAAGAGTTAATGGATCTTCCCAAGTGGCTAGTTTACTATATGGAAGTACAGAGGAAAACATTGCCAGGTTTTATAGGGAAATTGCTTTGAGAATATGTACATGTTCACTTAATCTTATAGATAGCCAATAGATTAATGGGTCTTGGAACAAATCCCTATATAATGTTACTCAAGGTAAATGCTTCATCAGAACCCGCTTCTGCTGCTGTTGAGTGACCTTCTCCTCCAGTACATCTGATTTGCCAGTGGCTACTGTTCCTGGCTTCCAAACGGAAATTATGTCTGCAGCATCTTCTGCTACATTAAGTATACTTCCAAACTTATTGACAGCCCCTTGTTCACACTCTTGTTGAATTTTGCATGCAAAAAGTCAGTGGAGACAGAAACATATGATTCTATTTCTGTCACAAGGGAGTAAAATATGGATTTTCAAAAGGATACTAACGATCATCCCCCTCAGTTCGAGGCTGGACTTTAAGACAGGTTCTTCTTGGAACTTTAAGCATGAGACATTTTATCCTGGCTCTAGAATAGAATTCAAGAGATTTTAAATGATCTCAGCAAAGCATGAAAGATCAAGGGAAGTAATTTTTAATGGATTACATGTCAGTACTCTCATCCTAAATTCCTTTCCTCCTTTCATCAATGTATCCCTCACAATGTCCCTTAGAACCCTACATACACATCCTTTGCCTTAAAGAATATGTGATTTAACATGATTCAGAAATTAGCTTAAAGAATTAATGGCAACATTTTGGGGGGTTGTTGTTAATTTTAAGTCTATGGCAAAACAACAAATAATTATATGGAAACATTCCAAAGCAAAAACAATTAAAAAAAAAAACTTCCTGACAATTCATTATTCTGAAGAAGTTTCCTGAATCTACTTCTGCTTTCCTATATTTGAAATAGAGCAATAGATTGGAGAAGTTTTTTTTGTGTTTAGCATTGATTTATTTAAGAAATGCTCAATGAAGCTGCACAGCCCAAAATAATGAAAGCACCTTGAGAACAGGGAGTATTTTGATTTTGTCTTTTGTACCTTGTACCTAGCACTTAGCACAATGCTTAAAAAAAGACTTGTTGAATCAGTGAATGCAGAATATCTGTTCAGTGGCTATATCCTACTTTCAAATTCACATAGAGAGGATCCAACCCCCTGGAAACTAAGGCCCAGACAATTTAATCACTTTCCCAATGTCACACATTCACTAGTTGTATTTGCCATGATTTGAACCCATGTCTCCTCATTCAGTGTCCAATGATAATTCTACTATACCACATTTTCCAGCTTTGTCTTCTCACTTTAGCTTCAAATTCCATATTCCTGCAAACTTGATTATATTTTAGACTTTTAGCCTTTCAAGTCACATATTAGTGAAAAGAAAATAAAAGGAGAGACACTTCCTTTTCCTCATTGGAATAGTTCTTACTTAAGTTCTTTAAAAATGGAGGAATTAGTATTTATTTGCTGAGTAATAACATTTTTCATAAGATGAACTGGCACAATCTATCTTGGATGCTCATACACCTTCACAATGGCCAAGAAGTGTCTTTTCTCCTCTTTAGGATGATGAAACTCCTTTCATTCAATTTTTTTTTTCAGACAAAGTCTTGTCAAAAAACCTCCACATGTCTTTGTCTCTAGGGTTTCTTGGTCTTGTGTATGCTTCTGCTAGGAGTTGGGAGTTGTTACCCATCCTCCATATATACTGGTCAGGGAATTAAGATATCTTATTATTTATCAATCTCTTATCATTACAATTCTGCAGGAATAGGAATTGTACAGACCTAGAACATAGTCACACATAGTAAGTGTATTTGTGTTCAGGGTTGCCAGGGGTTTGACTGTGGGATTTAAGGTAAAATGCCTTACCTGTATGCCCATGATGACTCATTGATTACACCATTTATCTTATTTTATGTTGTCTTCCCTCAAAGGAATATTTGTTTCTTTGAGGATAGGGACTGCTTTGTTTGTATTTATAGCACAGTATCTAGCACATAGTAGCCCTTTAATATATGCTTTATCTAGCACTCTATTAATTATGATCTTCTTAGTGGCAAGGACATGTATTTCTCTTTGTATCCTCCTCTGTAATTGAAACACCCTTCACCAAATGGTAGAATCTCAGAAGAGAGATCAAGAGTATATGTGGACAAATATCTACCAAGTCAGGATATCTCTTGAAAATATGCCTGACACAGAGCTATCAGTGTCCACTGGACAATGTAGAATGAGAGGGAAGCAATAACATATGTTGGTAAATAGATTCACATTTATAGAGCTCTAAATTTAAAGAAGTTTTTTTGTTGTTTCCATCAAGTCAAAATGTGGTTTTCAGCAAAATTACAGTATCTACTCTCCTCAACAGAAAATAAACATATTCAACAAAGGTCTGTTGAACAAGAGAGTTGTCATCATCATCATCATCATCATCTTCATTATCATCATCATTGTTATATGATGCTTTAAGGATTATAACTCTTTCTCACAAAAATCATATGAGGGAAATAGTATAAGACACAAGAAATAAATACTGGCACCCAAATTTAGAACCAATTACCTGATTCCAAATTTAGTGTAATGAATGAATAATTAAATAATCCAACTTTGTCCTCAGAAGGACAAGACTCAGTGAGTTTCTATAGAAGGCACTATAAAGAAAAAGATCCTGAAGGTGATGCCATTAGAAAGGTAAAGAGGGACCCAGAAAGAGTGGGTAGTAAAATGGTAATGTACTATGATAAAGGTAGCAAATAGAACTCTAGATTTGGAGTCAGAGGGTTTAAATTTGACTCTTGACTCCCTTCCTTGCTTCCTATGTGACCTGGTATAAGTCACTTAACCTCGCTAGCCCTCTTTTTTCTCCTATGTCAATTAAGATGATTTTAGGTGATCTCCCAGGTCTTTTTCAAGATTTAAATCTTAAGGAACCAAAACCAACCTCCTCCAAATTTTCACAGAGTTGCCACATACTTGACTATGGAAATTACTATAATATAGAGTTGCAGTGGATAGAGTGCGGAGCTTGGAGTTAGGAAGACTCATATTAATGAGTTAAATCGGACCTCACACACTTACTAGCTGTGTTACCATGGGCAAGACACTTAAACCCATTTTGCCTCAGTTTCCTTATCTTAAAATGAGCTAGAAAAGGAAATGGCAAACCTGTTAAGAAAATCCCAAATAGGTCACTGAGAGTCTGACACAACTGAAGATGACTGAACAACAACAACAATTTACCTATAAATCCACAGGAAGCATCAATTTCACCTTGCTATGCACTTACAGCCTATTTGTAAGTGTGTGTGTGTGTGTGCGTGTGTACACACCCATACACACATATACACATATCACTCTGCATGAATTTTTGATGTTATGAAATATTTTAAACTTTTTTCAAAATATATGAGGCTTCAAAAAAAATCTTAATATTTTAACCCATGTGTACTGAAATAGAAGTCAATCCCAATATTATACTTTGCCATGTTCAAAATACCGTCTTGTTGGAACTATAACATTATTTTTTGAGATTAAAATGATATTTAGGATTACTCCTCCTCAGCTTAGTGTTTAATGTTCTTAGGTACCTGACCTTAATAAACTTGGTGAACTCCCTGAACTTACCTAAACCTCCCTAAACTTTCCTTATCTATAAATTTAGAGGATTAGACTAAATGTCATCAGGATAATACCATGATTCTGGAGGAATCTCTAGGTCCCTGGCAAGTTAGGATCCAACATAGAAAGAAGAGTTTTATTGACACTTTATGGGCTTGGATGCAAGTCCTTCACTTTTTTTTTCTTTTGGGTTAAGTAATTAGATGTTTTGTTAGCCTAAGTGCTTTTGCTTTTCTTATGTAGATTAGACATGAACCTAATACTATTGTTCTCAAGGGTAGCACTTGAAAGAAATGATTATTTCTCTTGTATTAATAATTATTGTATTGAGACCAAGGTTTTTCACTTTTTCTATTTCCTCATCCAGAATGACACACATAATCCCAATTAATTTAGGATTAATCATATGAGATAAGTCAAGTCAATAACCATTAACTACCTACTGTGTGTAAGGCACTTTGCTAAGAACTGGGTGTGCAAAGAAAAGCAAAATGACTAGTCCCTGACCTCAAGGAACTCAAAGTGTAACTGGTAGGCTACACAAAGGTAAAGCCTTTTCAGACCTTATTGAACCATATAAATACTATCATCATCATCATCATAATCATCATCATTGTATTAGAATCAGTACAATAAAAGAGTCAACACCTTAAGTTATGAAAGTCAATATTTTATGTAATAGGAAGTGTGCTTGACTTGATTTTAGGAGACATGAGTTAAAATGCTAACTTTAACTAGCTGTATGAATATGGAAAAGTCTTATTTGCTTTTTCAATAACATAGAACTTTCTTTGTCTCATTTTTAACTTCTAAGGTATATTAACATCAGGAAAATATATTTGTAGAATACGTACTGGATGAATGATGCTATTTTAGATACTTTATATATAATGTCTAATACCAAGCTGGCCACATAAGGTATTCTCAAGAAATGTTATAGGGAATAACTGTGCCTTTATGTCACTTCATTTGAAGCCAAGAGAGTTAAAAAAAGGATGGAAGATAGATATTTTTGTAGCATCAAGTAAAATGGGATTTAATTTCAAATAATGCAATAGAGATATATAGTTATTTATATTTTTGATTTTATATGATATTGATCACAATTCATCACTGTTTAGAAAGTAGGAGATCAAGTCATCTACCAAAAGAAACTAGGTGCAGGGGGGAGGGGTTGGGGTATCCTGTAATGAGGGCAAGATTTTTACTAATTTCTTGAAAGGAAAATCGAAGAGAGTCAATAATGGATGATTAAAAAGATTGCCATGTAACAGTGAGAGCCCAGTTTAAATTAGATAACATGAGTTTGTAAAACATTCAGTCCACATAATTTCATGACTTCCTCTTGAAGTGTTTGGTTACTCAAAAGTATCAGCACAGAAGTTGGATTCTGTATGTAACTCAAGCTTAACAAGTATTACCATGCTGTCATGAACAATGGAAGGACATAGGAGTGAGGAATTCAAGAATGGAGGACAGTTGAATTTTTCTTTCACTATAAGTAATGGGAAATAAGTAAGGTCACATTTGGAATGATGCACAGGTAGAATTGAGGAAAGGAGGCATTAAAAGGTCATGTGAAGGAATAAAGAATGAAGACTGTACTCAGAAAGAGAATTTTCAGAGTTCAAGATCATGGAGGTGAATTATTTTTGGTTAATAGTGAGATCTAAGTGGGGCAGCTAGGTGGCTCAGTGGATAGAGCACCGGCCCTGAAGTCAGGAGTACCTGATTTCAAATCCAGCCTCAGACCAAACACTTGACACTAGCTGTGTGACCCTGGGCAAGTCACTTAACCCCAACTACCTAAAAAAAAAATAGTGAGATCTAAGGTATCACTATTAATAAGGGTAGCTGAGATAGAGAGAAATAAGTACCTATTATGTGCCAAGCACTGTGCTAAGTATTTATCACAAATATCTCATTTAATTCTTACATCAACTCTATGACAGTGAAGGCAAATGAGGCAGAGAGAGGTTAAGTGACTTGCTCAGGGTAACACAGCTAATAAGTGTCTTAGGTCAGATTTGAATTCAGATCTTCCTGATTCCAGGGCCAGTGCTCTATTCACTCTACTACTAGCCGCCACAGGATAGAGTAGAAAGGGATATGATGAACCAGGAAGAAAGAGAGGCACCATTTTATGGTGGGGAAAGTACTGGATTTGTAACCAAGAGAATCCGGGGAAAATTGTCCTTGAAACTTAAACTCTCTGAACCTCAGTTTACTAATATATAAAATGAGAATAATATTAACTACCTCAGAAGATTCTTGTAAGCATCAAATGAAAGGATAAATATAAAATGGTTTATAAACCATAAAACACTATACAAACATTAACAATTCAGTATTCAAAGTTACATCAATGTGAATATACTGCAGATTTAAAATGCATTCATTTATTTATCCATTAAAATATATACCTGGTTTTTAAAGAGAATAGAGACATTAGAGCTCACACATACTGGAGAACAATATCTAGGAGAGAAGCAGGTCTGTCAGAAATAGATTCGGTTCCCTACAGAAAACGTAAGTATTCATGTGGGAAGCTTTTCTCCAGAGAAATATTTGCAATATGGAAACTTAAACTTTTCTCTGGGGAAATGCGTACCACAGGGAAACTTCATTCTCATTGAAAAGGAGAACAGCCCCAGAGGTAGTAGGTGATTCTAGGTAGGACTTCTAAAGAGTTCTTGGGTCAAGCATCCTGGACCCAGTGAAGGAATTCTTGGATAAAGCCAGAGTCAAAATTAGAAGTAGCCATAATAACTTCAGTATGAATTAGTTGATCATCTTAGTAATAGACGTGACTTGGAGGTTAGTTCTATATACTTGTACCATAATAGGAGAAGCTGGAGGACTCATAAGAAAAGCCTAAGCACGTTGGTGGAGATGAAGAAAGGAAGAATGATATTGACAGGATTAGGGATGGGGGAGGATGAAGAGAAATCACAGATGAGTAGATGAAGTTCTATAGAGTTCTCAGGTCAAACCTTCTGGACCCAGAAAAGGAATTATTGGATTAAGCATGAGTCAAAGTAAGGAAAAGCCATGAAGTCTGGGAGCCTTGGGCTTGAATCTCCCTCCCTTCATGTACTAGCTGTATTTGTCTTTGCTAAGGCTCAGTTTTCTCATTTGTAAAACCCTGTAGTACACCTATTGGAAAAAATTGTGGCAAGCTTAAAATTAGACAATGTGTATAAAATACTTTACAAATTTTAGGGCAGTTATAGTTATTGATTATTATTATTAATATTGATTATTATTAGTAGTATCCTCAATTATCTTTTGTTGCTCATAACCAATTTGTTCCTAATTCATGTAAATTGTATTCATAGGGTACTTTTCACATTTATCTTCTGTTCTCTACTATTACAACAACTACCCTAGATCAAGTCTTAATCTCTTCTCATCTGGCTTGTTCTTTCTAATTGTTCTGCTTGGTTCCAGTCTCTCTCCTTCTCTAATCCTTACTTCACATAGCTGCCAAAGCAATTTTGTTAAAACACAGGTATGAACATGTCAGCTACCTAATTAAGAATGTTTAATGATTCCCAACTGGCGTTACAAAAAGTAGAAACCAAAAGGCCCTTCCTCAGCTTTGCATTTAATGTTCTTCGATGCCTGTGTGACCTTAATGAACTTGGTGAACTCCCTGACGTTGCTTAAACCTCCCTAACCTTCTCATATCTATAAATTTATAGGGTTGGACTAAATGTCATCAGGACAATACCATAATATTGGGGGAATCTCTAGGTCTCTGGCAAGTTGGGATTCAACATAGAGAGAAGAGTTTTATTGAAACTTTATGGGCTTGGATGCAAGTCCTTCACTTTTTTTCTTTTAGGTTAAGTAATTAGATATTTTGTTAGCCTGAGTGCTTTTGTTTTTGTTGTGTAGATATAGGCAAGAACCTAACACTGTTGTTCTCAAGGGTAAAACTTAAGAGAAATGATTATTTCTCTCTTGTATTAATAATTATTGCATTGAGACCAAGGTTTTTTTTTACCTTTTCTATTTCCTCATCCAGAAATCAACCAGTGTGGAAAATCTTTCTCAAAGATTTACCCAGTCAAGATCTAATCTGACAGTAAAAGAAATTCTAAGTTTGGGCTAATGTGAGGATTCCTGCTTATTTTGTTTACTCACATTTTCCCTTTTGTCAGAAAGGTGATATGGAAATTGATAAGTCTTTTTAACTAAGACTTGGACAATCCAAGTCACTTATCTTCAAGACCTTCATTAGAATGAGCCCACATCACATCATAATATTTATTCTCTCATTAATTGTTAACTAATCAGAGTTCATTGCAACTCTCAGGAACCCCTGCTCTTCCAAGGTCATATAAACTGTGAGCCCATGCCATGGCATTCAAGAGGGCCACTGACCCCTTTTTATTAACTAACATGGTAGTCTTATTAATAAAATGTTTAAATTACCCAGAAATTCTGTCTCTCAAACTTTTTAAATGTTACACACTGTATGGGAAAACAAGTCATTAAAGAGTTTATGGTTATTGTAAATTAATCAGGATTAAAATCAGTCCACATTAACCCAGAGCTTCAGTTCTGAGTCACAAGTTTTACATCTATATCTGTATCTATTGCTTTATATCTATATGTGTGTATACTTACACACACACATACACATACACACACACATATATATATATATACACACATATGTGTATATATGTATATGCATATGCATATGTATGTATTTTTCCTACTAGGTTGGTCATGCTCAATAAAACAAATCAGGCTATCTTTGATTTACAGTATAGGAGGATGGGGATGATAGACACTTGATGGTCAGAGACCTAAAAAAACCAACTAGGAATCATAGTTTTGGAAAAGAGGAGGCAGAATACATGGCATTCAAATTTTTTCCTGGAACCACACTAATCTGTGATACACAAGTAATTTTTTGTTTAATTCTGGTTATTAAACATCTTTCTTTTTAACCAAATGCAATCTGTCTTTGCCTACTTCCCCCTGACATACCAATATCTGCTTTGTTATCTGAGGCTTACAAAAATCACTGATTTTTTAAAAGAGTTTTTGAGAAGGAGAGAAACTCAAAATTACAAAATTTCTCCCAAAGTGCTGTAAAGCCACATGTGGCCTTCACATTTTTTTCTTGTTTTGTGAATTTGTTAGAATCTTACCTCCCCAAAATAAACACATCATAATAAGCATTATAACAACCAGATGTGATAAGATTGAATAATGAATTTAGCAACATTGTTTGATATGAACCAGATGGCAGAGTTTTGAGGATAAGATGTAATTCTTTGTTTTTGAGGGGGAGAAGGAGAAGAAAGAAAACAAAAGTCCTGAAGAGATGGTATGTGTAAGTTCCATTTGAATGCCAAATATTACTGTATCTTTTATTTTGTACTAAATCACAGAGAATAACCTCATTTTGAAAAAGAGGAAACTGAGGCTCACAGAGAAATGTCTTGAGCAGGATCATATAGCTTGTGATAGATAAATTTCAGCTTTGACACTTGGTGTATTGATTTCATATCCAGGAATCTTTTTACTATGCTCATGTCTCTTCCAGATAGTTCCCCTTCTCTGATTGGCAATTGAATCTGGATCATCACAGGAATTATTTTCTAGACCATCAGGGAAGACCTATGCATGGGAGGCATCTGATTTGAGAAGAAGTGTTAAAATGTATTTTGTTCTACTACATTATATACTTGAAGCAAAGAAAAGGATCTTAAATTCCTTATATCTTTCAAATAATTGCATGCTTATGGAGGTATCACTCACATTAGAAAATTTTCTGCCAATAATCTGCCTGTTCCATTAATATATATATATATGTATATATGTATATATACACATATATAATAGGTATGTATATATGTATATATGTCAAGGATATTTTGACATATGCACAGACCATTCTCAAACTTTGTATAGAGGTAAGAAAATAGGTATTTATATTATGTAAGTTGTATTTTCTTTGCAGGTGATCTTGTTCCTTCATATTCTCCAAACCACATACAACCAAATATAAATATTAAAATACTTTCTAATGCATAACTCTGATCATGTCATTCATCTGTTCTAAAAGCTTCAATGACTCATTATCTACTTCTGACTTTGATGTTCAAGTCCCTAAACAATTTGATTTCAACCTATTTTACCAATATTATATCAAAATTTACCTCTTTACCTATCGTATGCTTTAGTTAGTCCACTAGGTTTTCCATCTCCCTGTTTTTGTCCTGTCCTCTCTAATTTTGTGACATTGCGCAAACTTTTCCGTCATGCCTGGAACAGACCTACTTCCCTATCTTTGCTGAATCTCAAACTTGTTTTATGGTCCAACCGAGGTCCCACCTCCTCCATGAAACCTTCTTCAATCCCACCCCTTCTTCAAATCAAGGAAAATGTGATTTATCTTCCCTCAAATTTTTCATAGTAATTTGAACCTTTCTCCAAGCTTACTACCTTCTTTTTTGTTGTTTATTTTTTATACTTTTCCTTAGGGATTAAATTTTGTACTTTTTGAGAGTACTGTCTATTTAATAACTATCTTTCTGTCCATGCCTAATACAGGGTTTTATATACCTAATAACCACTTGTTTAATTGAAATGCTAGAATTCTCAGATCGTTCAATGTTTTCCCATACTCTGTCAGTGTACATCAGCACACTGCCTATATTTCAGTGATGAGTGCAGTCAACCAGATTTTCCCCATGACTACAGATATAGCTGTTGTCCTAAACAGGGCAAAGTTGTTCAGTAAAGAAAGCTTGTTTGTGATTTCTATTCATTCTTCCCCTGTTTTTTGACAACCTTCTACTCCCTTTCAATATCTTCACTGAGGTAATCAGGACAGCCTTCTAACTTCTCTGGCTATTCCTACTATAGCATAAGTACATGGGACTGATCTCCAAGAAATATTCTCCCCTCTGTCTTCCATCAAAATTTACCTGTTTTATAGTATATTTGCTCACTGTCTTGCTCCTTGGTCATTAAGATAATAAACTGAATTCATACTGAAGTGCTAACAATATAGAATACTATTTTTTTTCTCTTCCAGATGCTACATTTAGTGTAAAAAAAAGTATCTGCTGATGCTTAAATACAACAGAAGCCATTTGGGATTTAATCTATTGTAGCAGGGTAGTAAGGGGGATATTTTCTTGTAAAGGAGACTTTCAGAACTCCTTAAATGTATCTAAAAGTCAGTATAATCTTAGGCCACGTGAATAAAAGTATCACCACCACCACTACCACTTCCCAGTGAAGAAAAGGAACAGGCACTCAAAATGTTTTGTTGCTTCCCTTGGGACATGACCATCTTGTCTTTACCATCCCAAGTATCTTATCTGACCTCCTTTATTACTAGTGATTGAGCAACAATAGCAACAAAATGATGCTACCTTCTATCATCACAGGAATCCTAAGGGCGAGGTCTCCAGTCAGAGGACTTTGTCCCGTCCTACTGCAAGCTAACTCTGGCTCCTATCATCCTAATCCATGTGATTCAGAGGTGAAGCTGCCTAGGTATAAATAAACCCTTTCTCCTAGTTCAAGAAGGGTAATAGTCTCACCTCACTGGACTTTACCCTAGTTATAACACATATAAAGTATGGTATTTGGTTCTAACTATGATGCTTTCGGGGATAGTGATAAATGGGAGCACACCAGAAGATGGGGAGGGGTCATTCCATTTAAAGAATGGTTGAGGGAAAGTTTAGCTTGGAGAATAGAGGGTTAAGAAAGGTTATGATCCCTTCCTACAAATATTTAAAGGACTGTCATGTGGAAGATAGAGATTTATTCTTCATGTCCCTGGAAGTTTTAAAGCAGTTGCTAGGCATGGAATAGATGATATTGGTAGGATTCTTACATCACCTGAGGTGTTGGATTTGATGATATCTATGCCTTCTCCATCTGAAAGGTCAGGTAATTTTACGATATCATTTGTTATAACCCAGAAAGACAGGGCTAATTACGTCCTCTATTTTGTTCCTAGCTCTATGTCTGTTTCTCTCTTTCCTTCTTTCTACCTTTTCTTCTCTTTTTCTTCCTCTTTTTCTCCCTTTCTCTCTCTTTTGTTTCTTCTTTCCTTCTTCCCTCCCTCTTCTCCTCTTTTAAAGGCAGAAAACTGGACAAGGTGAACTTTTACCTCTGGAAGTCTCCTCTCTCCCCTCTAAGAAGGTACTCCAGATTTATGGATTTTACTTTTCTTCCCTTTACTGATAATAAGAGGCTGTTGCATCATTTGGACGACTCTATATCTGCCTGTGTTGTCTCAGCTGCAGAGAAGAGTGGTTAATGTGTTCAATATTTATTTTAACTTGGAGAAGTTAAAATACTGGTCCAAGCTAAGAGCAAATCAAGCTTCTGGGTATATCTCCCAGGAGGAAGAGTATGAGGACAATTTCAAGAAGAATAGCAGATTGTTATAATGGAATACTGCTTGTGTTCCCATCAGAACGTGCTCAGTTTACTGGAGGATGTCAAAAGCCCGGTACCTCAGCTGTTCTTGTTCCTGAAGCATTACTCAGGGCGATGCTTCATATTAGATCAGGTACCACAGAGGGTGTAATGAGTGGTCATCCATGATGACTATATACTCAGGCACTCAGAGATAATATGATGTGTTGGTTTTCAATGAGAGATGGATTTGAAGTCAGGAGTGACATTCATGCTTTCTCTGGCTCAGATATTTACTAGTTGTCTATACTTGAGCAAATCACTTAAACTACCTGAATCTCAGTTTTCCTATCTGCTAATGGGGTTAATGATATTTTATATCATACTTGTGCTTCACTGCTTTGTGGTGAGAACAGCACCTGGCAAATTGTAAGATGCTCTGTAGTTTCTAGAAGGGAAAGAGGTCTTAGAGATATCATTCAATGCCTTCCTTTTAGAGAGCGAGAAATTAAAACCAGAAGATTTTAAGTGACTTGCCCAAGGTGTCACAAGTAATAAGTAGTGGAGATGGAATCTGAATGAAGGTCTTCTGATATAAATTCTACTTCCCTTTCTATTTTGTCATATGCACTATTATCTGTGCTTTTAAATATGATGAGTGAGGAAGAGAGTCAAATAGCAGGTTTTCAAAGGCTTTATTAAGACTATTTGTCCCAATTTGGAGAAGTCAAAATCCCCTATCTCTTTTACTTCCCTGTGTTTTTTATTCTAATCAAAGACATAACTTGAGTCTTTGTTTCATTTAGTTATTTTAATAGAAAATGATAGTATAAGAAAATAATAGGCTATAAGGCCATATCATCCTTCATTGTCTAGAGAAATATGTCTATCTAGTTTTTTTTAACTAATTTTACATGGTTGTGTCCATGAATCTGTTTGTGTGAGTAATGTAATAGTAGATTCACAGGAGTTTATTGTTATGTCTACATCACACAAACAACATTCAGTCAATTCAAAATGTCATCAACATGGCTGGAAGAAAAGTGAAAGATTCAATTACAATGAGCTTGAGAATTCTTTGCATACATAATGCCAAATTACCAGATTGACTAATCTCTTTACTGTACTGACTGATAGTTTATGAGGTTTTATATAAATGTTACTGCAAACTACTCAAAGAAATCTTTAATATCATCAATGCAGCTATACTACTGTGCCTTTTTTGTGTGAGGTAATTGGGGTTAAGCGACTTCGCTAGAGTCACACAGCTAGTAAGTGTTATGTGTCTGAGGTCAGATTTGAACTCAGGTCTTCCTGACTACAGGGCCAGTGCTCTATCCACTGTGCTACTTAGCTGCCCCCTGTACCTTTCAACAATACATGTTGCAACCTGTCCATTTCTAGCCATCCTGCATGACTCTTTTACTTGTTCTCCCCTAAATTCATCACAGTAGGTTCCAAATATGTGCTGGGACTTTCCGTGCTTTCTCTTGAAATTATAAGGATGCAATAGATTATATAGGCTTTACTTGGGTGAGTCTTTGTTCTTGCCACATGACTAACCTGTCATTTTCTCAAACACATTTCTTTCATAACATCCTTCCCACTGCTTCTCCTTCATAATCTTTTATTTAATGGGACTTTAGTAGTGTTGTAGGCATGTACTGCATTCTATTCATGCCCACTATGCATCTGTATTTAAATTCTTTACAGTCTGTTGCATTCCATGATTCCCAGACACATAATAACATTGGTAGAGTTTCAATATAAAAAAAAAGATGGACCATTGTTTCAGGGAGAAATCTGAAATCATTTTAAGAACTTTGCAATTTTACAAAGGGAATCCTCTCCATTCTCCTTTTCAATTCAGGGACCAGCTTATATTCCATTTGCAGTCCTGTCCAAGATGTATATATATACACACACATATATATACATATATGTTAAATATATGTGTATGTATGTATACATGTATGTATATATATGTGTGTGTGTATATATATATGCCATCAGATAAACCCTATAATCTATCCATTCTACTATATATCATACTGTTTCCCTCAGCTACTTACTGGTGTTTTTCTGTGTCAAAACTTAGTCCATCCTTGTAGAATGATTACAGGTGTTTCATGGGCTTTGCAAGGTTCTGGAGATTGATGCAAACAGTCCAGGGTCATCCAAAAAGAACTTTAAATATGATGAGTGAGCAAGTCAGACAGAAGGTTTTTGAGGACCTCTTTAATAGGGTTTATTTGTCCCAATTCTATTTAAAGATGAAATGTTTGAAGGTCAAATTTTCCCAACTATCTTAACAAAAGTATTTTGCCATCTAAAGATATTCCTTCTTCACTCAGGTGCTGGATTACCTCCCTTACAAAAAGGCAGCTGGGTGACACAATGGATGGAGCACAAGACCTATCTTTATGAATTCAAACCCGGCCTCAGATACTCTCTAGCTGGGTGAACCTGGGGAAGTTGCTTAACCCTGTTTACCTCAGTTTCCATATCTGTAAAATGAGCTGGAGAAGAAAAAGGCAAACGACTCTAGTATCTTTGCCAAAAACAAACAAATAAAAAATAAATGGGATTGTGGAGTTACATGTGACTGAACAATGACTAAACAATAATAATACCACCTCCCTTGCAGCAGTGAGTACTTCAGCAAATTTATTTTAAGTTTTGCTTCATATTAAAGATCATGGAACCATATTAATGGTCATCAAACAAAGTTTTCTAGGAAAAAATATTCATTGAGAAAAAATGTAGAAATTACATAAAAGAAATAATTTCCCCCCAATTTTGAGCTAGTTGCTTTTCTATCTTTAGAGAGGTAATGTGGTACACTGGAATGAGCCCTAGTTCTGAAGTTAGAAGACCTGAGCTTGTTTCCTTTTTCTAACGGAATAGATAGAAACAAAAAGAAAACAAATCAGAAAAAAAAAATCTAAAATATAGTCTTCCTTAAAATGTAATATACTGCAACAACATAAACATGCTATGAAAGAAGTTTTATCATTTGCCTATTTCCAGGAAAATGTATTGCTATTAGAGCTTGGCTTGTCTCCTTCAAAGAATGTGTATTTGCTCCCTAAGATCACCCTTTGGTGAAATTTCCAGGGTAGTGACATCTTCCTTGCATGTCTGATGTGGTATTCTATTGTGGATGAGGATAGAACACAAAAAGAGGAGTTATTTTCAACTTTTTAAGTGATGCTCCAGCCAGAGTCTATGAAAGATTTAAAATTGAGTGAAGGGGACAATTGTTCTCTCTCCTGTTTAGCATTTTTAACAATATGGTAATTCACAGTAAACATTGATAACAACTTCAGGATGAGACATCTGAAATCTTAAAGGTAATTTAATTTTTACTATTTTAATTTAAAATAGACCATTAACATACCCACACAAAATAAGTGGGTGAATTTGTTAACCTAACAATTGAAAACTTAAAAGCCATCACTTCTTAAAACTGTAGAATCTCTTCCTGGAAAGAATTGTTTTCTCACTTTAAGCAGTCAGCATTGGGAAAATAATTATTTTTTATTATCAAAGTAATTATCATTTAATGTGGTATTGATAAAAGTTTCTAACGCCAGGACTGATAGCGACTGCATAAATAGAAACGTTCTAGTTGAGTTTTATTCTTTATTTGTAACAATCTATAAGGAGACTTATTGAGATTTGAGATCAAATAGAATAATTGCTATTGTCATCAGAGGAAATCAGACATTGACTTGATACAGTAGAGGTGAAAGTTGTTAGCAGGGTAATGTAATATTGTTCAATAATTTTGTGTTAACTGCCAAAGCCCATGTTTTAATCTTTGTATTATTTAGCAGTTTCTAATACAGTGAACATTCTGTTTACTGTATTTAATTTAGATTTCTCTATTCCAAGGATTTGTTTTTTGTATGGAAAATGAATGAAAATAATATATGTAGTGACATATCTTTAGAAAATGAAGACATAGTCTGTTACTGATATTTGACACATATCATTGAAACATCTTACCAAGTGTTTTGGTAGTAAAGGCATACTAATTCATTAGCAACTTTGAATAAAACTAAGGGGTCACTGATAGAAACTTAGGTTGAAAAACTAATAAATGAGAATTTGGCATGTGCACAGAACCAAAGGCTTAGTCCTTAATACAATGATGGAAAAGAAATATAAAAGCAAATTTTAGGTTTATTTTAGGTTTAAATATACAACACATAAATAAGTGGCATCTTATAAAATGATATCCAGATTTCATGTGAATGGTTTTTTAGCATGAATCCACATGATTTTTTTTTTAAATTCTAATTGGCAGCATTGCAGGCATCTAAGTTGTACAGAAGATAGAATGCTGCACTTGGGGGTTGGGATGGAAAATATTGGTTCAAATACTGCCTTAAACATTTACTACTTGTGTTAGTCTGGGCAAATTACTTTACTTCTCTCAGCCCTAGCTTCTTCATCTGTAAAATGGAGATAATAATAGCAGTACCTCCCAGAGTCATTGTGAGGATTAAAAGAGATAACATCTAAAACACATTATAAGCCTTAAAGTCATACAAACACTAATGATTTTTATTTTTATTAAATTATTGATAATGCTGTAGATGATAGTGTTGTTTTTTTTTTTACCAGCTTATCATTATGTTAGTTCTGGATTAATGACCTACAGAAATGGCAGTATTTTAATGTTAAAATCATGACAGACTCTGACATGTATGTGAAAATATGGTCTTTGCAAATAACTTGAACTCCATTCAGTTAGGTAAACTTCAGTATCACGTGAAAAAATAACTAGTTGGTTCTATAAAAGTTATTCAGAAATCAGCTACCTATATTCAGCCAGACCACAAATTCTTAGGACAAAGAACAAGATCAACACTAAATTTAGAAGAGAGAATAAAAATGAAAAGAACATAATGGGTTCAATTGAAACAACAACAATCTGAGTTATTTAAACAAATTGCTGACAATAAAAAACTCTAAAATTAATAAAAAAGATATTGAAACAAATACTCCTTATTTTTAGAGGATGTTGATTCAGCATAAATTAAATAGTGATTTTTTAAAAAAAAAGAGTCTAAAAATTTCCTCAGTCAGCAAACAATTAATCTTGCAAAACAAAGACATGACAGCAAAAGGTAGCCCTAGTCTAGATTATAAACTCAAAAATAAAAATTTATTAACAAGAAGCTGGAAGCTTATAAGTATTGCTACATAAAATATCAGGAAGTCATCATGACAAAAGCAGTTAAAGAGAACTTGACAAAAAATCCATTAAGCCAGTTAACCTTGCATTTAAGGAGAAAATTGAAAAAGACAATAATATGAAAATGGAAAATATTTTTCAAGATTTCTATAATGACACTTTCTATGTCAATGACATTGGGAACATTATACTTGGCCTCTAACATCACAGTCTCTGATGTGGTGCTTGATGAAATAGTCATGAAAGAAAACAAGAGTGGAAAAAGTAGCTGGACTAAACTGAGTTTTCACCAAGGAGGCTAATTTTGGAATCAAAATGATTTTGACTGTATTTGGCAACAGATTCTCAAGATCTCTAAAAGACATCAGAATACCCAAATACTTGGCAAATATTGCAGTCCCCTTTTGCTGCAAAAAGAGGCAACACAAATCATTTAACTACTAACGCATACATTTTCTTTCCAAAATCTCTACTTCTAGTGAAGAAATAAGTATGTTATCTATGTTGCCCCCAAACATTTTCTGATTTTCAAGTGACATTTAGATATGATGGCAGGAATAGGAACTTTAAAGTCAGAAGACCTATGTTCACATCCTGAATAAGTTGCTACCTGTGTGACCTTAGGCAAAGCATGTAATTTGATTGATCTAGCACAGCAGATTTAGTACCTTAAAAGAATAAAGTATGGTAATGACTTTTATTATTTAAAAATGTGATAAGCTTTTTTTCCTTTTAAAATTATTTTACTTTATCATCATAAGTCCTTTGGAAATGTTTTGGATCATTGTCTTGATCAATGGACCTAAGTCTTTCTCAGTTGATCATCATTACAAAATCACTATTACTTTATGCAACATTCTCTAGGTTCTGCTCACTTTATTTTGCATTTCTTTATAGCACAATACTATTCCATCACAATCATATACTATAACTTGTTCAGCCATTCCCCAATTAATGGAGATCTCCTCAATTTCTAATTCTTTGCCACCACTAAAAGAGCTGCTATAATTTTTTTTGTATATATAGGTCCTTTTCTCTTTTCTTTAATCTTTTTGAAATACAGACCTTTGGGAGGGAGAAATTGTCCCAAATTGTTCTCCAGAATGGTTGGACCAGTTTACAACTCCACCAACAGTGCATTAGTGTCCCTATTTTGCCACAATCCTCCAACATTTGTCCTTTTCCTCTTTTATCATGTTAAACATTCTGATAAGTGTAAGGTGATATCTCAGAGTTGTTTTAATTTACCTTTTTCTAGTCAATAGTGATTTAGAAATTTTTATATAACTAGCTTTCATTTCCTCTTCTGAAAACTGCCTATTCATATTATTTAACCATTCCAGAATGGCTCTTATTTTTATAAATTTAACTGATTTCATTATAAATTTGAGAAATGAAGCCTTTATCAGAGAAACTTGCTGTAAATTTTTATGCAGCTTACTACCTTCCTTCTAATTTTGGCTTCATTGGTTTTGTTCAAAACTTTTTTTCAAAAAAGAATCATGTAATCAGAATTATCCATTTTCTTGTTCGTCTCTATCTCTTCTTTGGTCATAAACTCTTCCCTTATCCATAGATCTGCAAATTTTTCCATGCTCCCCAAATTTGCTCACGATAGTGTGATAAAATTTTAAAAGTTAATAATATAGGAAGAAAAAATTTGCTTGTCCAAATTTAACTTTTTAAAATATTTTTACATCAGTGAATCTGTGATCTTACTGATGTAGGATTACCTACAAAGAATGAAGATGACAATCTACATGCACCTTTTTATCCTATGTGACTCTGGTCCATATCTTCTCATACATCTTTCCTTGGCTGTACATATAATACACTGAGCTTCTTCCTCTAGATTTCTCAATAATACTTATTTTATGGAGAAATAAGTGATCTTTTTGTTGTTGTTTTCTTTCTCTTTTGCTATGTATTGGACCCACATCCCTTTTTTTTTCTTTTGGGTCATGTATATCCTTGATGATATAATATTTCTGTGCCATATTTCCTTGATAATGTATTGTACTGTACTACCACTCACCATGTAACTCTCAATTTTCCTATATGTGATCGGCAACTCTCACTACTGGAACATTGCGCCATTCCATGACTTGCCAGAAAGCTTTTGGAGTCAATAATAATAGCTAGTATCAATAGTCACATAAAAAATATTCTTAATCACTATGGATTAGAGAAATGCAAATCAAAACAACTCTGAGGAAACACCTTACACCTATTAGATTGGCTAACATGACACACAAGGAAAGTGACAAATGATGGAGAGGATATAGAAAAATAGGAACATTAATGTAGCTGGTAGAGTTGTGAACTGGTCCAACCATTCTGAAGAACTATTAGGAACTATGCCCAAAGGGCTATAACCAGCAATACCACTAGTAGGTTTGTATTCCAAAGAAATGAAATAAAAGGGAAAATTACTTATTGTGCAAAAATATTTATATTAGCTCTTTCTGTGGTGTGAAAAAATTGAAAATTGCAGAATGTCTATCAATTGGGGAGTGGCTGAACAAGTTGTGGCATATTTTTGGGATGGTTTTAGAAAAACTAGGGAAGTCTAACATGAAATAATGTGAAGTGAGGTGAGCAGAACCTGGAGAACAGTGTACATAAAAACAGTGATAATATAATGATGATCAACTGTTAAGACTTAGGTACTCTGATCAAGACAATGATCCAAAACAATTCCAAAGGACCCATGATGAAAAGAATTTATCCATCTCTAGAGAGAGAAAAGATGAACTTCGAATGCAGATTGAAGTGTGCTTTTTTAACTTTATTTTTATCTATTTTCTTTCGCAATCTAATATGGAAATGTATTTTGCATGATGACATGTTTAATTGTTATCATATTGTTTGCCTTCTCCAGGGGTGGGGAAAGAGTAGAAGGAGGGAGGAAGAGAATTTGGGAATCAAATTAAAAAAAAGAATGTTAAAATATTTAAAAACGTAATTGGGAAATATCTAATGAAATAAATGAAATATATTTAAACTGCTAAAATAACAACCACTAACATTTATATATTTTAAGGTCTGCAGAGTACTGTGCATACTGTCTCATTTAATCTCATTTGGTACTCATAATGTCCCTGTGAGGTAGGTGCTATTTTTATCACACTTCTGTAGATGAAATCTACTGAGGGTGAGAGGGGCTAAGTGACCTGCCTAGCATCACACAACTAGTTAAGTATCTAAGGTGTGTTTTGAACATGGGTCTTCCTGATCCCAAGTCAAATACTCTTATTCATTGTCTTCACTTCTTTGTTCCAGGGAAAATTAGAGTGTCATATAAAGCTCTGCACATTTGGACAAACACAATCTAAATTCTTGACATCCTCTTATTAACTTCTGAGCCCAGTTCATTGTCTGTTCAGTCATCTTTTAAATTTTTACACATACACATACACATATGTATATATGTACTATGTATGTGTATGCGTGTATGTGTATGTAAATTATGCTGATAAATAGACCCTATGGATTGCCCATATAATTGTATATAATAGTCTTAACACCAGGAAATCTTAATTCATTTTCCCCTTTGTGGAGAATTAGTGTTACTCTTTTGAGTTTAGATCTCAATAAAGAGACTTTGTAGTATTCATGGGATTGATGTAATTAGCATAGTATCATATGGAAGAGGTTCCTGATGTGTTTCCCTGCCTCACACTTCTTGTCTCTTCTGTCTATCCTCTACACTGCTGCCCAGTGAATCTTAGAATACACTTTTGTCTATGTCACTTTCCTATACAAGTAGTTCCAGTTACTTACTCTTGCTTTGAGGATAAAACCTTAAAGGCCTATATTTGGCAATTGAAACATTTCATAATTTGGCTCTAGCCTTCCTTTCTTGGCTTACTGCATGTTACTCTACTTCTGGCTCTCTATAGT
Source organism: Vombatus ursinus (assembly GCF_900497805.2). Lineage (NCBI taxonomy): Eukaryota > Metazoa > Chordata > Mammalia > Diprotodontia > Vombatidae > Vombatus > Vombatus ursinus. The sequence continues at coordinate 19,153,077 of NW_020954548.1, forward strand.
CCAGGTACATTGTGCATGGTGTTGTGTCTTTATGTACTTTAAAAAAGTCTGTTCTTTTGCCTAGAATGTGTGACATCTTCATCACAGCCTTGGGAAAATCCCAAGCTTCTTTCAAGAAGCAAGGGTCCTGAAGATGCTATTCATGGTCATTTATTTATTGAAAGCTTCATTTAATGGTTTTCTTGGTCACTGTCTCTTAATCATTTGACATTTCAGATGTGGGGACACATCTAACCTTTATGATCATTCTCAGTCTGGACCCTTTTATTCTTCCTATCACTAGACATTTATATATGACAACATAGAAAAATCCTCCACTAAAGGCCTTCTTCACTTACTAACCAAAGTAGTGTGGAGTTGACCAAACTTCCTGAAATCCATGCCAGCAGAATATAGATGCCTGCCAGTTCCTACTCTGGGCTAATGGTGGCAGGAGGTGGTCCTATAGTTTCTCTATCTTGATAAAAGTAATGCAATTTTATAATAGGGGTCCATTTCAGTTTTTAAACAGGCTGTTACATCTAATCTTTTTGTTTTGCTGGGAAAAAAAAGCAGTGCAGGTCCATTTATAGAAGATTACATGACAAAACAATTGATGTATCAAAGAAACTCATTAACAGACTTTTGGCTACCAGGTGATCAAGTTGTTTTGTTGCGTTTTCTCTTTAGCAAATCATGAGATCATCTATTAAAGTCTAGACAGGTTTTGATCTGCAGTACTGGAGGATTAAGGGAATGATGAATTTTGGAGTATTAAAGAAATATTAAAGAAGAATAGAATATGATGGAATAAAACAGAATAGAATAGACTATGAAGGCAGCCATTGCCTAGTGCAGTGACCTGTAAACTTTTTTAAAAATCAATTTCCCTATCTGGGTAAAAAATTAGTATGTACCCATAACATGTTATATTCACATATGTATACATTGCTACCATACTAATAATCATGTACATTATAAAACATACCAAATGAAAAAATAAAAAGGATGTGATATGATAGAAATAAAATTTGATCTTAAAATCAGTAGTATTTATGGAGTAGGTGAGACCCAGACTTATGCTTTTGGAGAATCACTATGGCAGTTTTGTTAAGAATGGACTGAATTGGGAAGTATCTTGAGGCAGGGGGCAAAGGCTTGAATTAGTGAAAAGGCCTCTAGGTTGGTAGCTGTATGAGTAGAAAGAAATAAACAGATAGAAGACATAGATGTGGAGGCAAAATGACAAGATTTGCCATTTGAATGAATCTATAGATGTGGGATGAAGAACTAAAGATCATACTGAGGTTGTGAAAAAATCTGGGTCTTGGGGGCAGGTAGGTGGCACACTGGCCCTGAAGTCAGGAGGACCTGAATTCAAATCCATCCTCAGACCAAACACTCAACACTTAGTAGCTGTGTGACCCTGGGCAAGTCACTTAGCCCCAATTGCCTAAAACAAAAACAAAAACAATAAAAGCAAAAAGAAATCTGGGTCTCTAGAATTAAGATGGTATTCTGGAGTCATTGGTGACTTTTGAAGATGTGTGGGTTTTGGGGGAAGGATAAGATAAGAAGACCTCAAACACAGATTACAAACCCACCTCTGCCTTTTTATCCTATATTTGTCCCATTTTATCCCACCCCAAATGAGAAGAGGACAATAGGACTCTTTCCTTCATTGCTCCTGAGTAGAGTTTATTTACCCCAATTAAGGAGCACCTGACTCGGAAATGAGGTAACCCAGGAATAGGAATGGAGGGCAGAATTTTTAAAATGGTTCCTGAGAGCTGCTGTGGGTAATGCATAGTTTAGGTTATAACTGCTCCAAATACCCAATACCCTGTTCAGGAATGGAGAAGTTCGGAACTTATATAGCAGAGTGAAAGGACTGAGAGAGGGAAAGCTAGGTATAAGGGTATGTTTATTTGTTGAAGAACACCAACCCCACCCAAACTTGGATGTTTTAGTCAAAGTGACATGGGACTGATTGGTTGATCACATAATTTTGGAGTCAAATCATGGCCACTCAGAAGATTTCATGGTTCCCACTTTGGAAAAGAATGGTGTAGGGGATAGAAGGGTGACCTTACAGTTCCTGCTTTAGTCCTGCTTTCGACTCATGTTATCTGTGTGATCATGGAAAAGCAGCTCGATGTCCCAAGCAAAACTCCTAGCCTAAAAATTACAAGTAAATTGCTGATTTGATTTGGCAAGGGTTTTTCTACCCAAAGAGTTCCCTACATTGACATAACCATAGGTTCATGTAAATAATAATCATAATTTCTATGAAACATAAAAAATGACTACTCCAGTGCATGGAGACTTAAAATATATTCTTTTCTCTCTTTCACTTCTCAAAAGTACCTTGCATATTGTATTTTGGATGTTTACCTCTTAACAAGGTGGCATATCATCTATCTTACCTTTAGAAAGAAAATTCCAAGAACAGAAACATTTTCTGTGGTTTTTAAAACATTGTCATGCCAAAGGGGAACAAAGAACAATTTTCTGATCAGGATTGAATGCAATATAGTGGAGTACATAACTAAAGGAAAAAAATTTAAGAGAATGAATGGGAACACACATAAATGAAATTGGCATGGTAATTGTAATCATGGCCTTTGTAGTGAATCAGTCTTGAGGTCAAACAGTAGAATAATTGGAATTATAAAAGCAAATTTCCATAATACAGATATATGTATTACATGTATATAATACACACATATATAGATACATACACAAATATACTATATCTTTATTTTATAATTTCTTCCAAAGAGAAGAAAAATACATGCTTTTTCATTTTAGCTTTTTTGATGAAAACAAAACATCCTCTTCCTCATAGGGCAACTAGAATTCTAATTAATAACTCAGTGTTTTACATAGAAGTCATGGGAATAAATAATAGCATATGCTATTTATTAATTCAGAACATATTGAACTCCTACCTTGTGCATGGCACTATGAAGAATATAAACATAAAAGAAATATAAGAGTTTATGATCTAGAAATGAATGGTTTCAGGATTAATATATTCCTAACAGCTACAAATAGTTTGAAGATTAGGACATTACTAAAATGGATTCGTAAGTGAATAAGAATGCTAATTTTAGAAAGTTCATTGTGTAGCAAGTTTAATTCCCAATTAGCTCAGTGCCTAGCTCACAGTCTTACTACTTAGTTCATCTTTTTTTTTTTTCTTCTATTCCAGAGGACTTTGGCATACATGTTGGTGTACCTTTAAGTACTCTAACTTCATAGTTTCCCAATCCATGAAGCTCCCATTACCTACACTGCCACTCCACTTCAGGTACAAACAAGGATGATAAGAAAGATACTTTTGATCTTGTCTTCTATAGGAGTTCTACTTCCATGTTCAGCAACTCAGCATTTCCTTTTTCTATATTTTTGTATCTTTCTCTATATATTATTCTTCCTACATTTATTCTCTATCCTCACCAGCACTCCAACCTCTCTATACCTCAGTACTATGATAGGCAATCATCTCTTCCTGGGCTAAATTCTCCTCCTTTCCCAATTTTGACTCATTGGTGAACCAGGAAACTCTTTCTTTGATCTTGATATATTTTCCTTCCTTGTTCCATATCTGATCATGTCTTTCCAAAACCCAGCCCTACCTTATTCCTTCCATTTGCCTCCTTCACTCCTACTGCTGAACCAAATAAAGAAATCATGAAATTATATTGACTTGGTCCATTATAATTTTATGCTGGCTGATGTAAACTTCATCCTCACTCCTGCAAGATAATCCTACTTCTCCACCCTAACTGATTATTTATCTCACTCACCAGAGCAGCTGTTCCATATATTTTCTTTTCACCTAAGGCCTCTCACATCATGCTTTTCTTCCCAAAGTTTGATTCTTAGAATCTTTGGCTTCCATTAAGACCCAGTTTAAGTCACCCCTTCTGGGAATGCTTTTCTTGGTCCCCCAGCTGTTAGTGCCAACCCTTCCAAGGTTAGCTTTCCTCTATTATGTATTTATCTTGTATATTGTATTTGTAAATGCTATCTCTACTATTAGAATATACCATTTAAGGTCAGAGATGGTTTTTTGTTTTTTTCTTTGTATCCTCAGTGCTCAGCACAGTGCCTGGTCCATGGCAAGAACTTAATAAACACTGATTAATTAGTAGGATAATATCTATTTTATGTGAAGGAATTATGATTTAGGCCATTATTATTTAGTTGTGTTTCTAGAAAACTTGGTATTAGCCTATAGATATTTATTAAGTACCTATTCCATTATACCATTAAGTACCTACTCCATTATACCACTGTCTCTCTTTTAAAAAATATTTAAAGTTTTGAGTTTCAAATTCTATGAGCCAGGCACTATACTAAGCACTGGGGATTCAAAGAAAGATAAAAAACAGATAAAAAGGTAAATGAGGTAAAAGATAAAAGTCCCTGCTTTCAAGGATTTCACTATCTAATGGAGGAGACAACATGCAAACACCTATGTACAAACCAGGTGTATATAGGATCAGTGGGAAAAATCAACAAAGAGAAGGCACTAGCATTGAGGCAGAGGGCTTTCCTATAGAAAAATATATTACCTAGGATATTAAGGAAGCTAGTATAGGGACATGAGGAAGGAGAGCATTCTAGGTTTGGGGGACAACCAAGCCAGTGAAAATGCCCTCCATAGGGAAATGGTGTGTCTTGTTTGAGGAGCAGCAAACAGTCCAGTGTCATTGAATTTCAGAGCACACAGTGTGTAAGATGTAAGAAAACTGTCAAGGTAGGTGGGGCAGATTGTGAAGGGCTTTAAATACTAAACAGATAAATTTAGATTTGATCCTGCATGTCATAGGGAGCCACTGGAGTTTATTGAATGAGTGTGCAGGGGTGGGGGGGGTGGTAACAGGGTCAAACCTTTGCTTTAGAAAGATCACTTTGACAGTTAAGTGGAGATTGAACAGGAATGGACAGTCTTATGACAGACCAACAAGCAGCCTATTGCAATAGTCCATGAGTGAATTGATAGGGACTTGCACCAGGATGGTAGCAATATCAGAGGAAAGATGGAGGCACATGTGATAGATGTTATCAATATAAAATTGACAAGTATTGGCAATAGGTGGGGTAGTGGGTGGGTGAAAGAGAAAGTGAAGAGTTAAGGATAATGCTTAGGTTTCTAGGCAGGGTGATTTCCTTATCTAATGTTTGATATATTTTTCCTTGTTTTCAGCATTCTGATAGAGACTACAAATTTGGATCATGAATAAGAGTCATTTAATATTGGGCTTTAAAAAGGTCATTATTATTAAATAGGTGGTGTCTTGGTTCCTTTTTTTATGTGGTGGTAGTCACTAATAGACTGAATTCATTAAATAAACTGGTTGTTTTGGCTATAGAGATAGGTTTTTTTAATGATCACATTGAGGTCTAGTAGGATGTGATAGAAAAAGCACTAAATCAGAAGACTTAGGTCTGAATCCTGTTTTACAACAATTTATGTGTCTTTAGGTAAGTCAATTAACCTTTCTGGTCCTCAGTTTCCTCATCTGTATAACTAGAGACTTAGGCTAGGTGATCTCAGTTGTTTGGTTTAAAGATTTCTCAAATGGATTTCATTCAATTGAATTTAGTGTTTTTTTTTCTTCCTTTCACTTAAACCACTTGATAATAGTCCATTAAAGCAAGCCAATTCTATTCTGTGATAGTTTCTTATTTGAGAAACAATGGGATGATGGGATGTAATGAATAGAATACTTGACTTTCTACCTAGAAAAACTAAATTTAAATCTCATTTCAAATACTTCTTACTTCTATAACCCTGGGAAAATCACTTAATATCTTTTGTTCTGAGTTTCATTTTTCTTCAAAATGGGGTTAAAAACATTTGTAGTATTGATCTCATGGGTTGCATAATAAATATAAGGTATTTTTAAACCTTATGAAGCATTATAATGACCAATTATTAATATTTCTCTAGTTCTCATGTATGTTATAAATTTCATTGGAATAATGCCTGTTTTTAGGAATTAATTTTATATAATCTTTATGATGCTTGAGAAATACATCTTTGACTCAATTCAATTCCACATAAATGCTTATTACATGTGGGAAGGTCTTGTGCTGGAAGCTAGGAAGAGGAAGAAGAAAAAGGGGTGTGGGAATAATCCCTACTCTAGAGTTTGGAGTCTATTAGAGGAGATTCAACATGTAGATAGCTACATATGTTCAGGATATGAGCATGCATTCAATGTGTAAACTATTCCTTGAGGTATTGCCAGTTACTGGCAAAATACTGTTGGGCATTTAATTTTATTTCTTCGCAGGAATAACATTTAATAGCATTAGAAATCAGCATTTTTGGTAGAGCCAAAATAAAGTGGGATCATATTTTCAGGAAAATTAACATCAGAAAACAAGGTAGAATGTCACAAAGGCAAAAGAAAGGCCCAGACAAACTGCTCCAAGAATATTTGAGAAGGAAAAGAAGAAGGAAGAAATAATTTATTAAATACCTAGTATGTTTCAGGCACTGTCCTAAGGGCTTTACAAATATTATCTCAATTGATCCTAGCAACAACCAAGTGAGGTAGGTACTTATTAGTATTCCCATTCTATAGTTGAAGAAACTGAGGCAAATAGAGGTTCAGTGGCTTGCTCACGGTCATATACTTATTATGTATCTGAGGTCAAATTTGAATTCAGGTCTTACTGACTGAAGGTCCAATGATTTATTCACTATGCCACCTAGTGACCTAAGGGAAGAATTATATTTAGTTTAGGGGACCTGGGAAGATGTAGTGGAAGAGTTAGCATTTATTCTTGTCAAGAGGAAGAGGACTACACTAAACAATGCCTTCTCTAGGGCCACATCTTTCAATTCCATTATCAATTGCAGTTTGCTAATAGAAAGGTGATTCAAGTGAGTCAAGACATGAAGAATAGTTATTAAAAGATCTAAATCAACTTCTAGATTTATACTTTGAACAAATTAATATAACCTGAGCAAATGTCAGTCCACAGATGTCAACTGCTTCAAATGGCTAAGATCCTTTGGGAGATGAACAGCTGCATTTGGCTGTAGCTAAGGCTGCCAAGTCATACCAACATCTTGTATACACCAAGGCATAAGCTGTAGTGTCTCCCACCTCTCTCTGTCATCATACTTCATAATTCTCATAACCAAAAGCAAACACTGAAATGAAAACAAACAACAGCAACAAATCCTTCTTGTGAATGCTACGTTGATATCACCAAATTTAATTTATACTCATCACTTTCTACATATTGTTACTACAATATCTAGTTCTTTGTGCAAGATTCAACAAATGCAGGACCTTTTTTTTACAAGAAGAATTCCAGACATTTAAGAGATCAGTCACATCAGATAGATCATTCTTTATCTTTGGCTTTGTTCAATTTGAAAAGCAAAAGTCTGAATGTCTTAGAATTGTGAAGAGATGAACAGCTTGATTTAAATAAACTCTAATTGTGAAGGTAATCCAGAACTAGGTCATAGGATATTATAGAGTATAAACCAAGACAGGACAGGACCTTTGAGAGCACTTAGATTTATTTTACAGGTGAAGAAACTGAGGTTCAAAGTCATAATGTCTTCTACCCATTATCATGCAGGTCAGTGATGTCAAATTCAGAAAAGAAACTAAAAGGCAACTAATCTGTCCATAAGGATCCCCATGGACTGCATATTGGTGTAGTTTTAAAATGCAATATCGTCCATGTTTTATTTTATTTTAATTTATTTTGTTGAATATTTTCCCAAATATGTTTTAATCTGGATCTCATTGCACTTGGAAGTGTTGTTGGAAAGCCATATGTTTGATATCTCTGATGTAAATAGTAAGTAACACAACATTAATTTGAACCTAGGCTTACCAATTACAACTAGTAATGGTAGTCATAATGATAATGAATAAGTAGCATTAATATTGCACTTAAATGTTTACACAATACTTTACATATATTATCTCATTTGATCCTCACATGACCCTGCAGAGTAGGTCCTTTATTATCCCTATTTTACAGATGAGGAAATGAAGACAGACAAATTAAGATCAGGGATTTACAACTAATTCTCTCAAATCCAAATCTATCACTTTTTCTCCTGCTTTTCATCAAAATTATACTAAGCAATTAGAATGAATATATAACCTTAACTCTGTAATCCAAGATGATTATATGAATTTCTTGATCTTCAAACTACTCAAAACTGCAAGTTCAGTGAATTTTTAGTTGATATTCTAAAATATTTTAAATACCCAAAAATGGGTGGAGATTGTAATAATATATCTTGCTCAGATTAACCTAAGATAAGGAAAAAGAAATAGAGTGAAGCTAGGGTGAAAACATACACATGTGATATAATTGGGAGATTATTTCAAGGGATATACTAAGTACTCTTTCATCTGGCATGACCAGATAAATAAACAATTTTTTAAAATTGTGTTGGTTAATAGTTACTTTCTATATGTACCATGTATGGAGAACCTATTTTCCAAAATGGAATAAAAGAAATTTTCCATTAAGTCTCATTCCAATATCTCATCACACCATGGAGGTGACTCTGGGGTTCTGAAGTTTATGCTAGCAGAGAGTAAATTGTGCCAGGCTGTTCTATGCAGGAAAATTTAATATTATACAGTCTTACATACTAGTGCTGCTCTCCGAGGCCCAAACTGGCGAAGGGCAGAGAGATTCATAACCAGTAGGTTGGCTAGTATAAATGATGAATCATTTGCCTGTGGCAAATCATAAGGCAAAGATTAAAAATGACCCATAGGCCTGTGTTGAGTCAGTGGTACAATGGCAGAAAAGGAGATAGAGAGAAGTATAAATTTAGGCTGGCTATAAGTGTGGGGTAGTGGAAAGAGGGTAACATTTGGGAGCAGAAAGACTTAGGTTCAAGTCTAGTCTTTTACACATACTATCTGTGAGGCTGTGGGTAACATGTCAATGCCTCAGTGCTTTGGGCTACTCTCTAAGACTAAATTGTGGAGGAGTTTCTGATCTGCACTTATGGAGGAGTTTCCACATTGTGAGTTCATCACACTAATGAAATGGTAAGTTCATATAAAATATTTAATTTTTTTTAAAGATAGCTTTTTTTTTAAGAGGCAGCTAGGTGGTACAATAGAGTGTTGAGTCTGGAGTAAAGAAGACCAGAGTTAAAACCCATTCTCAGACACTTACTAGCAGTGTGACTCTGGGAAGTCACTTGACCTCTCTGTACCTCTGTTTTCTCAAATAAAATGAGGATAATAATAGCACCTATATGTAAGGTTATTGTGAGGATCAAATGAGATACTATTTGCAAAATACTTAGCACAGTGCCTGGCACACAGTAGGCATGTAATGTTGATTTCATTTCTCTTTTTCCTGAAAGGTCCAACTCAACATCAAAATTAGAAAAAAAAATAGAGAAGCTAAGGTTAAATTGAAACAATTTTAACCTAACAAATTTAGGTAATCCATTGGGGCTAGAATCTCGGAAATAGCAAAAAACAAAACAAAACAAAACAAAATGAAGATGTATATATTGAATATTCAATATGCTGATAATCATGAGTTGACAGAATACTGAATAAATTGGCTTTTGTTGTATTTTACAAATGTATGAATCTGCAGAATTACTGAGGATATTCAAAGGAAAGGTGAGAGTTCAGCTAGAGAAAATTCCATGAAAGTTTTTTTTTTCTTTTTAAATCAGAATTTGTTATTTTCTAGAGAAATAATGTTAGTAAGAATAATCTGTCCCTGTATCTGTTTTTCCTGGCCTTTACAAATTTCTCTTTACCTGATTCAGGCATAAGAATCTGGAGGTAGGCTGCCATTTAGAGAAAGAAAACAAAGAGATGAAGACAGAAAAAAAAAAAAACCTCTTCTCCCTAATGAGCTCTAAAACAATGATTCATCAATTATTGCCATTAACTGATGATTCACTTATTTTAATTAGCAAATTAACATGATTACATATCCAATTATGAATCTTATATGATTTTGAAAATGTTTTCTTTGAAGTTACCCCAAGTTGCACAATATAATTTTTAAGTAGAAAGTCTTTCCATAAAAACATTTCATTTTCCAGTGCAGACTTCAGTCAGACAGCACCCACTCAAGGAGTTGAAAGCATCAATTCAAATTCAATAACAAAATCAACCAATATAGAGTGCCTGTGCAGTTGCAGCCAGCTGCCCCCATTAAGACCAGAAAGGGGGTAGAAACAGTTGCTATTTCTCCAAGAATGAAAAACAAAAAACAAAACATTCAACTGGGAAGACTTCACACCATCTGCTTTGGTACCTGATTTTTAACTCAACTCATCTCCTCGTTCTCCCACTTGCTATTCAACTCCCCACCTCTCCTGCTTTACTATTGATCTCTTCATGGGCAAGGGCAGTTTTGTACTCAGTTACTTCACTTCAATGTCAAACAATCCAAGATTTCAGTGGAATGGGTACCTCATTCACTGAAACAGATCATAAGCCTTAGTAAACTACCTTCATGTGTTCTGAAGCCAGAAAAAATCACCTGAGGACCAATGTTCCAGAGATGAAACTTTCTGAATTTAGGTTGATATTCAAGAAACAGAGATATAATGCATAACTCTGTCTGTACTGATTTGGTTGATTTTCTAATTTGTGAATGATTGATTACTTTCCTTTCATTCAAACACAAATTTTCAGCTAATACAGCAAAAAATAAAATAAAATAAAGCAAAGCACTGGTGCATGTAGTAGGTATGAAATGATTATTCATTGAATTAAGTTTATTATTGATCCTCTGTGTTCAATGAATGAATGAAAGATCATTTATTAAACCCTTATTGTACGTCAAGAACTGAGCTAATCTAAGGACTATGTATATAAATATAAAAGCAAAGACAGTTCTTGCTTATATTCTAAAAGAAGGGGACAATCCACATATACAGGAACAGTGGCCACAAAGTGATGTTTTGGTGTGAAAAATTACAGGCATGGTGAATGGCACTATAGGGGACAGAGTTGAAATGATTAAATATCTAGAACTAGAAATGGGAAGGTACATACAGAGGCATGTCTCCTGATGAAGAAATGGGGGAATAGTGAAGTAAAGCAAGGCTACACTCTGGACCTAAATGTAGTGGGCAACCAAGCCAATCATGAATCTGCATGGAAAGGCCCCACTATGGGAATTCCAGGCCAAAATGAAAGGGTTAAGTACCCTAGGCCTTGTTTCCTGGCATTGCAGATGACTGTCTTGCCATCCTTCTTTCTAAGATGTTACCTTTCCACTTTTTTTTTTTTATGAGGCAATCAGGGTTAAGTGACTTGCCCAGGGTCACATAGCTAATAAGTGTCAAGTGTCTGAGGACAGATTTGAACTCAGGCCCTCCTGACTCCAAGGCTGGTGCTCTATCCACTGAGCCACCTAGCTGTCCCTTACCTTTCCACTCTTAACAAAGCTCCTGTAGATATTACTTTTAAGATCCCTATTGGCATTTCCTCTAGCTGAGTGTGACAGTTCAGGATGACCCCTAGATATCTCTGCCTGTCATGGATATTATCTGGGTAGGTAGGTGACTCTAGAAGGTGCAGTATATATAGTGCTGAGTCTGGAGTCAGAAAGTCTCATCTTCCTGAGCTCAAATCTGGCCTCAGACACTTACTAGCTATGTGACGCTGGGCAAGTCACTTAACCCTATTTGCCTCAGTTTCCTCGTCTGTAAAATGAGCTGAAGAAAAAAAGATGCGGCAAACCAGCCCAATATCTCTGCCAAGAAAACCCCAAATGGGGTCATGAAGAGTCGAACATGACTGAAATGACTGAACAACAAATTGGCGTTTCCTTCTGGATGAGTATGACAGTTCAGGATGACTTCTAGATATCTGTCTGTCATGGATACTATCACTTAACCTCTGCAGTGACCTGGTACAATAGCATCTACTGTGATCAAGGCACAGGTTGGAGTCTTCTTAGAGTACAAAGAAGAGTAGGATAATAAGATTTACCTTGGAGATCAACTAATTTAACTTCTTCATTTTACAGATGAGCAAATTAAAGCTGTATATGCTAGGTGATATTGTGGAGGCATAATCAATAAGATCTAACAACTAATTTTATATGGGGTGGAGAAAATGGAGAGTAAAAAAATCCAGAATCACTCAAGGTTTTGAACCTGCATAGCCAAGCAATGGTGGAGCCCATGAAAAAAAAGTTAGTATAATGGGTAGCTTTTAGGAGAAGATAGCATGTTTTACTTTGGACATGTGAAGTTTGAAATTCCTATGGGACTCGGAAAAAAAGAAGCCATCGATTCACACCAACTATGATCCAATTGCCAACCATAGGGCAGGCAAGCCAATCCAGCTGAACTAGCAAGGCAGCCTAACGGAAAGAGAGGAAGTGGTATGTGCTAGAAAAAGTCAAACCATTGCCACCACCTTGGCCATCGTCTCTTAGAACTAGATTGAAACAGCTCATGACTATGATTCCAAAAGCCCCTGGAAAAGCAGTACGGCCATCAAACACATAAATCAACCTTCGTTAAGAAGTAACCTGGCAACTACTTCCACTGGTGCTATAGCCCCTGTCTCCTCAACAGCCACATCTACGGAAAACTAGGAAAAAAAGTTCTCACCATGCAAATCCTTGGCATGATCTAATTCTTTAAACTTAGATATTGATATGACTTTGTCAGTGGGAATAAAATTAAGGAAAACAAAGCATATGAGTATATGTATGCTTTGTTATCACAGCTAGGTTCCACAGTGGTTAGAACACTGGGCTTAGGGTCAGGATGACCTGTTTCAGACATGACGTGATTAAGTAAGTCACATAATCTGCATGCCTCAGTTTCTTCATCTGTAGAATGGGGATAATAACAGCAGATACCTCAGAAGGTTGCTGAGTGAATCATATAAGATATTATTTGTAAAACATTTAGTACAATGCCACCCAGTTACTCTGCTCAGTTTTGGCTCCACCACTACTACCCCTTTAATCATCATTGTTGTCATCATCATTGTCATCATCATTATCATTATCATCATCATCATCATCATCATCATCATCATCATCATCATCCTTGTCATCATCATCACCATCATCATCTTCCTTACCCCCAGGACAAGCTCAGCACCAGGAAATTAATCATCATGGAGATTGCTCTAGGTTTAGGTCTTGCACCTTATCAGTACCCTCAGTTGTTTCTCCTCCTCTTATTGGAAGGCTGAAGGGTGGAGCGAAAAATCTCCTCCCATAACTTTATAGAGGGCTCAAAATCCCAGCCATCTTTTATTTGCTACTTAGTGCTCCACTTAATTTCAACTCCATTATCATCATCATACCCTCTGGTGTCTCCCACCTCTTTTAAAACTTTCTTTTGTTTTATCTTCCCCAACTAGATTATAAATTCCTTGGGGTCAGGAATTATCTTTCTTTTTCTTATTTGTATCCCCAGAGGTTTTGTGTGTGAGTGTGTGTGTTATTATTTGCATCCATAGTGCATGTAACAACAGTGACCATCACATAGAAGGCACTTAATAAATGTTTATTACATTGTATTGTTTTAGACTACAAATTCCATTCTTTTTAGCACACTGCATTGTCTCTAAACCTTGCTTTCTGTCCCCAGAATTTGTACACTTCTCATTTAATAGTGAAGATAAAAACATATTCCTTTAAAAATAATAGAAAATAAAGTATGTGAGCATAAGAGAGGTACATACCAAACACAAGGAGAGTTTCTAGAATGGAGGAAGAAAAAATCCAATACTTTGTTTTAGAAAAATACAGATACAAATTCTAAATTCATAATTGATTCATAGGTCTACGCCACAGAGACAAAACATGTCCAAAATGATCATAGGAAAGAAAAGCCCTGACAATTAGTTATGTAAAATGGTACTAGGAAGTGACACCTCTAAACATGGTGACATGCTTTTTTCTTATTATCAGCAAATAATGCAGTGTTATATCTCTGGACAAGTGTGAATTTCTCAGAAAAATAACCTCGTTTTTCTATCCCCAGTCTACTTAGCAGATAACAACTGAGATGACAGCACATTACTGACGTCCCTGCAAATTGGTTTGCTTTTGGATGTATGTAAGCATGACTGCTTAAGTCAAAGTTTTATATTCTCCTAGAATATAAAATATCACACACACAATAAAACATGAATTCATTCTCCTGAAACATGTTTCCAACACCATGCAAAGTGCCACTCTCCAAATAATGGAGTTGGGTGACTTTCTTTTTGTCCTGTGTTCAATGCTGCTGAGGATAACCATCCATCTATTTTTTCCCCCACTGATAAGGCTAATGACCTGCAGAAGAGGAATAAACAATGCCTAGCCATTTCACTAAAGAAGTATGGCTAAAATATTGTAGTCTCAGGCCTGTGTTTTGCTTCACTAAAGTTTTATAAAATGATAGTTTATAGATTAATATGTGCAGGATGATTAGCAAATGTCTCTAAGTAGATTACAAATATAATAGTAGAGATTGCATCAATAGCATTTAAGAAAATATTTACTACCTTAATTATAAAATAAATGACTTATTTTGATATTTTTGTGTATTATCTTATTTTTCAACATATCACATTGAAACCTCCATCTTTTAAATATAAGAATGTGACTAGAACTTCCATTAAGATAATTGGGAGTTTTTCCATATCTTTATAAATTTTACCCATAGAGTGTCAGGGTTGAATTACAAGTAGAAATGCAATTGTTTCCTAAGTATTATTCATTTTCAATTTTCATTAAAATCCAATCTTCCTTTATTCATTAAAAACACACATTTAATTTATATCCTGCTTACTTGGTTTTTCTATTATCATCACAACACCCACCCAATTACCCATACTTAACAGATCTAAGTGAAATTAATATCCATCAAAGATAATCCTTATCTACTGCCCGTACTTTTTGTTCATAGCTAATCACACTTTTTGATTAGTTGCATAAGACCATCAAATACCAAACATTACGTAACTCTAATGTGTTATTATTAACTTTGTTCCATATAGTCTAGTATTCTCTTTTGAATATCTGATAATGAAATTTCAAATTATAGCTTGCCGGTTTGAGAGATGTTTTGGGGTTTTGTAATTCAAAGTGGATTGTTGGTGTGTATACAAGGGTATGCTGTTAAATATTTAACACCTGGCTCACTGAAAATACAGGGACACACTTTTAAGTTTCAGCTGCATTGTTAACATTTTCTCCATAAATTTCTTATACACAATTAGAAAAACAATAAAACAATTTCTGCTTTGTAGTATTTTTTTTTATTTTTGAGGTGTAAATGTTGTAAAACATTTAGTGCAATGTTCATAATGGAAATTTAACAATGTTTCTCAAAGGCATGAGCTGGCTTGAGCACTGCCCTGGAGTGTACCTCTGAGCAGGATGACCTATTTAGCTTATGCACCATCTTAAGTTGGCTCATTTCCCATTGCCAATTGAAGAAGCATCATGGTATAACTACTAAATGCAGGAAAACCTGCGTTTGAGTACCAATGAGATTTTCTGACCATGAATAAGTATCTTAAGCTCACAGTTCTCCGGGCCACAATCTAGAACTAGAACTTACAAATAAGTTGCTGTGCAGCATTGACCTTGGGAGTGCCTATATTGATAGAATCCTAGATCTGGACCGATACATGTGTCTTAGGCTAAATCCAGAGTTCTTAACCTTTTTTATCTCATTGACCCATTTGGTGGTTCTGTGAAACCTGTGGACCTCTTCTCAGAATTATGTTTTTAAATATACAGAATATGCAGAATTATAAAGAAAGCCAATTATATCAAAATATTATAGACCTCAGGTTAAGACAAGTCTTGCTTTCTTTTTGAGGCTATTTTTGCTGGATAATGGATAAACTGGTTCATTCAAGTTATGATTAAATTGCTACAGGGTTGTTCATTTCAAATAAATTGATTGTTCAAGTCATCAAAAAATCAGTTTTGCTGTTTATTGCTCTTGGTTTCTCTCCTAATTGTCCATCCTTCCCAATATACTGAATGGACTTAAGTTTCACCTGAATCAGCTGGTTTGGTAGAGTAAAATGGAACCTCTCCTCAAGATAAGTGTCTCCCACGGATTCATTAAAATCATCCATGACTCAATGACAGATGTAACTATGGAGATAACTTTGTTCAATAATCCACAGAAGATTGATATTAAGTGAGGCCTCAAACAGGGAGGCATCTGTTCACCAGTGTCATGGAGCATACCCTGCACAAAGTCCAAACAAAACATGAATTATCTGTTGCTGGGAGGATCTCCAAATGTTTCTTTTTTGCAGATGGCATTGTATTAATTGCAAAGAGCTTGAAAACATCACAAAAGCTCCTCAGTGAAATCCAGTTCAGTCCAACTAAAAGCATTTATTAAGATCACACCACTATGTGCAAGGCACTTTAGAATGCAGTACAGATACAATGGCAAAACAAACAACAACAACAACAAAACAAAAAAAAACAAAACAAAAAAAAAAAAAAAGTACCTTCCCTCAAGGAATTTACCTTCTACTGGAGTGGAGGAAAATTAAACATTTTAACACATATGTATATATGTGATGGTTTGAGAAAGAAATATCAGACAGGCACAAACACCAACCATTAAGGGAAAACCTATAGTGGTACATAAGAAATTGGGCTGATCTTCCAAGGATGAAAAAAATAACTAAATAAGAAAATATTCATATAAGATAGACCATGACAAACAACTAATAGAGTTAGTAGATGATAATAATGTAGATTTACATAGTGCTTTGTATCATAGGATCTAGACCAAGGAACTTTAGAACTTCTCCAATTCTCTTATTTTCTTGATGCAGAAACTGAGTCACTAAGAAACTGAGTATTAATAGCAGTGGTGGTGGTGACACTGGTATTTGAAAACAGGGTACCAGTCTTTTTGACTCAAAGTTCCATATCCCCCACTAACTAACAGTGTTACTTTGAAGCAGTTGCTTAACTTCTTTGGCCTTAGTGTACCCATCTGTAGGTAATAGTGATTATCCTGACCTGAAAGCCCAGTGTTACATTTCATGTCCCTTCCCCCACCCCTACAATGTTGTCCTGTATCCCTAAAGGGATTGGGAGGTATCCTAATCTCTCATTGGCTCAACTTCCATGTTTGTGTTCACTCCATTTTAACAAACCCTTGCTCCCCAGTTCCATTTAACCAATTAACAGGCAGATTAGCTTCTACAAAGGAATATTTACTTTGAAGGTATAGTGAGAAAAAACATAATCTTCCCACCCCAAACATTATGCTATCACAGGGGCACAATCCCCTCTTACATTGCTTTAGTCTTTCACAGTCTAACTCATTTCCCATATAGCATGGCTCCACCAAATTCCAAGTCGAAAGTCCCTGATCCCTAGATTCTCAGAATTTCCCTGCTAGATTGGCAGTAACACTGGGCTTAGAATTTTGCCTTCAAGATTGGAAATGGCTTGAGCCCTCTGGGTCTGGGGAGTTGACAGTCTGAATCTAGAACTGAAAAAGACAAAACGAAAAGCAAATGATAGCCCCAAACTCATTACTTGGGGCCACAGGGACTAAAATAGCAAGGGGAAATAGCCCTTCTTTCCACTCAGCTTAGCTCATGAAGCCCATACTATGGGTGGTAAGGACCTAACAACTCTGAGGTACCACATCACACCTGTCAGATTGGCCAAGATAACAAAACAAGAAAATGATAAATGTTGGAGAAGGTGTGGTAAGATTGGAACACTAACGCATTTTTGGTGAAGTTGTAAAATGATCCAACCATTTTGGAGAGCAATTTGGAACTATGCCCAAAGGGCTATAAAAATGTGCATACCGTTTGACCCAGCAATATCACTTCTAGGGTTGTATGCCAAAGAGATCATACAAATGGAAAAATTACCCACATGTACAAAAAATATTCATAGCAGCTCTTTTTGTGGTGGCAAAGAATTGGAAGTTGAGAGGATTCCCATCAAGTGGGGAATGGCTGAGCAAGTTCTGGTATATGAATGTGATGGAATACTATTGTGCTATTAGAAATGATGAACAGGCTGACTTCAGAAAAACCTGGAAAGACATGTATGGTCTGATGCTGAGTAAAGTGAGCAAAAACAAGAGAACGTTGTACACAATAACAGCCATGTTGTGCAATTACTATTATTGATAAACTTAACCCTTCTCAGCAAAATAAGGATCTAAGATATCTCCAAAGGCCTCGTGATGGAAAATGCTATCCACATCCAAAGAAAAAACTATGGAATTTGAATGCAGATCAAAGCATACTATTTGCTATTTTTTTCTCTTCTGTTGAGTTTTGTTTCCTCTTTCTGGTGGTTCCTCCTATTAGTTCTAATTCTTACTTACAACATCACTAATAGGTTTAATATGTTTAATAGGAATGGATATGTATAGCCTATATCAGATTGTGCACCATCTTGGGGAAGGTGGTGGGGAGGAAGGGGGAGAAAAATTTTAAACTCAAAAGCATGTGGAAGTGATGGTTGATAAATCAAAATAAATTAATAAAAAAATTTTTAAAAAATGTCATCCAGTCTGGCAATTTTAATGATGCAGACTGTTCCAGATATATGGCAAAAGGAAAGAGGGTACTTTCATCCACATTGTAGGGGAACACTAATTATCTTCTCCCATAAGTGTTCCCTGTCATCTTCCATATGGATGTCTCCATCTTAAGTAATCTAGACATGTACAAAAGCCTTGTTACTTGTAAAACTAGGGAGCTGGGCTATTTGGCTCTTTGTAACCCTTTCAATTTTTTTAACATATTATGATTTTATATTGAAGGATCACGGGGTTTGTATTTGGAAAGTTTCTGGAGTTGTTTGGGAACTTAGAGTGCTACCTTATCATAATAGATGAAAAAGCTCATGTTCTAAGAGGTTAAATCACTTATCCAAAGTTTTAAACAATTAGCAAATGTAAAATCTATGACATATTCAGATTATCTGACTGTAGAGTCAGTGTTCTTTCCACCATACCACACTATACTATTTATAAACCAGAGGTGAGTAGAATGAGATTCTGGTTTCTGAGTATTGATGCATGCATGAATGAATGAGTACTGGTAAGTATACAAGTCTAAAAGTTTCAAATAGGTTGACGAGTTTTAAGGTTTATCCTTGAATAGTTTTATGTAGAAAAGAGACAAATGACCTTAGAATCATTGAATTTTGAGAAATAAGTTTTATAGTTATCCCCCTCATATTACAAGCAAGGAAAATTGAGATGAAAATATTTAAGTAATTTATCTAAGGTTAACAGAGGCAGAACATTGCAGAACAAGGGATCATTTTCAAATCCAAGAAAGTTCTGCTTTGGATGAAAGTGAAAAAAGAAAAAGAAGGGGAAGCTAGATGGCGCAGTGAATAGAGCACCAGCCCTGAAGTCAGGAGGACCTGAGTTCAAATCTGGCTTCAAACCAAACACTTGACACTTACTAGTTGTGTGACCCTGGACAAGTCACTTAACCTCAATTGCCTAAAAAAAAAGAAAGAAAGAAAGGAAAAAAAAGTCACATTAGACCTCTGATGAGTAATCTACAAGTGGAATCAATAGTGTTACTTGAAGAATTCTTATTCATAAACAGGAACAAGGGAAGAGATACAGCAGAGGGCTGCATCTTCTCTTTACTGAAAGAAAGATTACATATTTACATTTTACTATGAGAACTGTCATTTCCTAGTGAAAGTTATGCTATTCATATTGTAGGAGCACTTACTTCAAATGCACTGGAGGGTTTTAACAAGAAAAAAAGCTCAGATAATACAAATGATATCATTTTCCCTCTCAAATTGCAGCCCTCCCAAATTAAGAAGCACAATGTCTGAATTTAGTAGATGTAAAAATTAAAGTTTACTTGACATTGCTGCAAATTGGCCATTCAATTTTATTGTGTTTTCTTTTGCACATATTTATTTTATCCTTTCAGTTTGTTGAAAGACTTTGCAACCAAATGAACCCCTTTTATCCTAAAGTACATTGGCTGCATACTAAACTGTAATAACATTGCTTAAATGAAAGTGAGGCTGACTGATAAAGTTTGTTCCCACCTTCTAAAAGCAAAGCAATAGAAATTTAGCTGGGCTAATAAGCTAGTTTGTGTGGTGCTTAATTCAAAGCCACACAAAACACAAATGCCTGGATTTATTGAAATTAAGGATGCCTGATCATTGTCTTCCTCCTCAGATCAGTCCCAGTGTTGATTTCAATTAAATAACCTCAATCATCCCTCCTTTGGGGGGGAGAGAGAGAGAAAGAGAGAGAGAGTGAGAGAGAGAGAGAGAGAGAGAGAGAGAGAGAGAGAGTTATCCCTTTTATTCTCATGTAGTCTCATAGTCATAGATCTAGACGAGAAGACAGTATTTAGTCCAGTCTCTTTATTTTACTGATGAGTAAACTGAGGACTACAGAGGTTAGGTAACTTTTCTAGCATCATGTGGTTACACATAAGAGAATCAAGATTTGTAAAGGGCTGTATGACTCCAACTTCAGTCCTTCAAATTCAGTGATCTTCCCAATGTCCTGCACATTGAAAATGTGCATTATTGTACCTGATTTTTTTTCCCTTCAAAATCTTTGGAAAGATCTTTTGAGTTATTTCTTTAGCTGTTGCTCTTCTGATTCTTACCGCCTCCTTTTTTAGATGTCCCTATAAATAGACCTGTCCTATGGCTTCTGTGCTTTAGATATTTTCACTAAAACAGTAACTTTTCAGGTGCTTTCAAAGGAAGGTGCTTCTAAAAGCCAAGGGCCCCCACATAACTCTTTATCATGATCTCTTAAAAGACCAGATCCATCATGAATGACGGTCTTGAAGAATAGTGCTGTCAGAAAAGAGCAAATGAAGCTAAAGAAATGTTTGTATTGAATCTCAAAGACAAAGCCAAACACCCACAGGGGCAGGCTTAGAACTATACCATGGATGCTCAAGTTCTGTTGTGACAACATCTTTGACATTAGAAAATGAATGAGAGTTTTCCTGACTTTCAGGAAAGTTTGTTCTCTATTTAGCTTAAATATATACTCTGCCTTGGTATGGATTTGTGACCATAAACACAGTTATATTCCTTTCATTTAAAAAAAAGCTGGTCTATTTAAACAAAGTATTCCCTAAAAATTTAAGCCAAACTTGAAAAACCAGTCAACTGAAGCAGTGATATTAATGACATCTCAATAACTCACATCCCTATAAGTGTTTTATGGAATACAATCCACTTGCTTTATAATAACTCTGAGACACCCTGCTGGGTAGTGTTATTCCCATTTTACAGCTGAAGAAACTGATACTCAGAAGAATAAAGTGACACACAATTGGATATATAGCTTGTAAGTACTAAAGTTGTATCCATAACTGTATCTTGGGTACCCTGAAATTTTGCCCCAGATTGCTGAAATTTATTTCTACATCATCAGTAGGTAGAAGCAATTAACCAGAGGTACACAAAATCTTTTGGCATATCACTTCTACACCAAAGTGGTTCTCAATATTTTATAATTCCCACTTCTCAATGAATCCCATGACTCATATTCCCATGCTCTGCATGACTATTCATTTCTACCACCATCAGTGGGAATACTCTTCTCTATAGTCTTTTCTCCCCAGTATTACTTCTTGACTGGCATACCTCTCACAATGCCCATTGGTCCATTTTCTATGTTTGCCACAATTACTGTTCTGTTATAGACTTTCTTAGGTTAAGAAGATCACCACTGCAACTTCCCTGGTGTAATCCTCCCTTCCTCCCCCAACATGTGCTCTCAAACCCCATGCACACTGCCAGAGTGGGTTCCAGAGAAGATGTTGACTACTTGTCCACTCAAGGTTCTAGAGGTACTCTAAGGAGTTAGGTATAATAATATCATTGCTTTCAAGTTCCCATTAGTATACTTTCCAACATCAATTAATGAGTTACTATCATCTCAATATTAATAAAATAATATCATTAGGTTTTATAAAGAGATATGAGAAAGTGTAGCAAAGATAGAAGCACAAAAACATAAAAACATCCTACAACTTAGAAAGTTCACACTTCTTTCACATTGCGGGGCTCAAACTTGAAGCACAGTGATACTGAAGCACTTATGCAGAGAACATAGGTAGCCAACTCCTGGCCCTGGGAGACCTCTTCTTCCATGTCACCATCTCTACCAAGTTTAGTTATGATTATGGCAGATGGATGAGTCACTTTCTTGATCAACTAGACTAGCCCCTTGCTAAGCTGGGTCAAGCAGTTTACTTAGAAGTTAAGTAGTTTTCTCATCAGGCAGCTAGGTTTTAAAATGAATGGAGTGTTTGGGTTGGAATTAGAAGATCTGAGTAAAAATCCAACCTCAGAACAACTACATATGTGACCTTGGGCAAATCACTTAACTTTTCTCAGCCTAAATTTCCTTATCCCCAAAATAAGGATAATAATAACACATACCTCCCAGGATCGTTGCAAAAAGAAAAAAAATGAGATAATATTTATAAAACTTATAGCACTGCAAAATAATGGCTATTTAACTACCGTCGCTATCAGAAAATTTTTACTGGCTCCAGATGTAAAATCTATGTTCAATCTTCCAACACAAATTCACAAAGTTATAACCTTATCAATTCTATCTCTGAATACTTAAGAGAAGAATAAACACAAGAGATGGAAGGAAGAGACACCATGCATTCTTGGCCATGTGGTAGCTGGGTAGGAAGAAAAAAGTACCTTAGATATTGCCCCTGCCCCAACACATGCCTGGTGGATTGCTGAAGTTCTTTTTCCACGTTCAAAGACAGCAATGTTGAATTGCTTGAATATTCTGTATGTCAATAGAGTTCCAACTTACTGTTGTTGTTGTTGTTGTTGTTGTTCAGTCATTCAGTTATGCCCAATTCTTTGTGACCTGTCTTCTCATTATGTGGCCAAAGTATTTAAGGTTCAGTTTCAGTATTCAACCTTCCAGTGAATAGTCTGAATTAATTTATTTAAGGATTGACTGATTTGATCTCCTTGCTGTCCAGGGGACTCTGAAAGCACTGCAAAGACTGTCTAGTGATACAATTCAACTCTGTGGCATTCAGTTTTCTTATGGGCCAACTTTCACAGCCATACATTGCTACTAGAAAACCATAGCTTTGACCATACATACCTTTGTTGGTGAGGTGATATCTCTGCTTTTTAGTATGCTGTCCAGTTTGCCATAGCTTTCTTTTTAAGAAGCAATCATCTTTTAATTTCATGGCTGCAGTTGCCATCTGCAGTGATCTTTTTTTTTTTTTTGCAAAGATACTAAAGTGGGTTGCCATTGCCTTCTTTAGTGGATCATCTTTTGTCTGAACTCTCTACTGTGACCTCTACATCTTGGGTAACCCTTCCTGGCATAGCTCATAGCTTCACTGAGTTACACAAGCCCCTTTGCCATGACAAGGTAGCAGTCCAGTAAGGCATTATTCCAGTGAGTATTTTTACTATCAAAGTTGTTAGAGAAATTAATGTGTTCAAGAAAAATAGGAATTAAAAAAAAAGACATAAGAACAAAGAATAAAAATTTGACCTGGTCTGCCACTTTTGTGAGAAGTTTGAGTTGTCATAGGTCTCTAATGGTAGAAGGTTCTATTGTGATAGGCTTCCAGACTCCAGACTCCAGAACGCTTTAAGCTCCTTGAGGGCAGAAGCCCTTAAGAAAATGTCTTTGTATATCCAGGGCCTAGCACACTGTCTTGATTAGTAAAGACTTTCAGTCAATGCTGCTGAATTGACTGGAATAATTCTCCCTGGCAAGGAAATAATCAAAAAGGAGTTCTCTTCCTTTGGTAATTCAGTATTTCCTTGGTTATACCTGAGAAACTCCAAGGGGACAATGAGTTAAATATCATTCATTACCACTTTTCATTCATAATTCTGTGGAGTTCTCATGTCACTCTGGCTGCCTGTTATATAGAAAAGGGTTGTCATAAAAAAGTGAATACACTTCACCTTGGCATCATAGAGCAAAAATAATAGTAGTGAATGGAAGAGTTACAAAGAGATGAATTCCAGCTCAATATAAGGAGAAAAAAAAACACATCCTAGCCATTAGACAATAGTTTGGTTCTCCATCATTTATTTCTCCAAGTGGAAGATGAATGGCCATCTGGGGATATTTGCTGAATTAAACTAAATGGACATTGTAGAAGAGATTCTTCCTCAGGTTTGTGTTAGACCAGATGACTACTGAAGCCTCATCAATTTAATTCAATACAACAAGTAGCATTTCTGAAGTGTCATTTATGTGCCAGGCACCATGGAAGGTGCTGAAGATGCACAGAACAACAACAACAACAACAACAACAACAACAATAACAACAACAACAAAAAGTAGTCCCTGCTCTGAAGGAGCACTTACATTACTAAAGATTCTCTTATGTAACAAGATGATTATATTCTTGCCACCCTCCAGGCACCAAGTGACTTTGAGTTATCTCACTTATCTTAATATTGCTGGCATTTTCAAAAAAGTATGCATCAATTTGAAACTGTGCTTTGATGTAGTTGGAATGACCATATAGCTCCATATATTAAAGTATATGGGACCAAAAGTATATCCTCATTTGTTCTCCAACTTTCTAGGAATCCATAGCATGTGAAGAGGTTAAAGAATCACTTTCTTAAATTGTGTCTATATGTCCTTAATACAACCAGTCTGTTTAGGGAATTTGGCAAGAGATCAGTCAAACCAGGTATTTCACTTAACTGAAAAAACAAAACAAAATAATACATTGATTTGGTTCATTCAGACAGTGAAAGATGGTCATCTCAGTGGCCTTTTATGGACACAGATTTAGTTGGAGCCAAATGAATTCAGAAAATATTAAGTGTTTAGTGCCTGTGCCAGGCACAAGAAAAAATTCTGAGTTTATGTCCTCTGTCATTGTGGAAATTACAGTGTGGCAGCAGATAATACATTCAAAGAGGTAAATGTAATGCAAAATAATAACTGATCAAGGCTTAAGAGAACTGACGACTAAAATGCAATGTGAGCATTGTCATGGCAGTACACACCTGTAATTCTTGCTACTTGGGAGGCTGAGACTGGAGGATCTCTTGAGTTCTGCAGTTCTGAACTGAGTTGAACTAAGACAATTGGGTGTTCACACTAAGTTTGGCATTAACATAGTAACCCTTCCCACAGGAACAGGCCAGTAGGTTGCCTAGTCTTAGGAAAACACACACACACACACACACACACACACACACACACACACACACA